>NC_061817.1:26517916-26684419 GCF_021462225.1 Girardinichthys multiradiatus
ATGCTATAAATTAACCAGAATCATCATAATCAGGAGTTTATAAAGCCATCACATCATCATCTGAACTTTCATCCCCCAATATTCTGGCATTTAGCAATAACAACTTTGGCAATCGTAACAGACCTAAAACACTATAAATCTGGATATTAAATTAAGTAAATTATCAAGTTTTTATCTTTGTGCAAAGCTTTAAACATCCTCAGACCACACCTCAACAGTTTATGATTTGAAATCATTGAGCTATTAAAGAAGTTGTGATGTATAGTATAGTGTATTTTTCTGAAAGATGAAGAAACACTTTCATAAATGCATAGTGTTGTTAACTCTCTCTCACTCTTTGCATTTTCATCCACAGGCATCCAGAAGTACCCAGGACACAGGAGAGTCTCACATCTAAAGTAACTGAGCAATAATTCTGGATTCAATCCCAGTTTTCTGAAAACAAAAAATGTGGACTTTACAGCTTTTAATGTGGCTTGTCCTAACAACTCATACTGTCCATGATGCGCTTTAATTTCATGTCAATACCTTTTTTTTTTTTTTTACATTTTTGTCACTTGATAAATTGTGTAATTTATTTTGGAAATGTACATACAAAAACATTTTTTAAATATACTGAACGTATGTGTTCTTTTAAATCTAATTTATACATATGTAACCTGATAAATTAGGCACATCTAATAATGTAGGTTGCATCACTCAGGTACTTTTTTTAAAATATAAGTCTGTTACAAGCTCTTTTTCCAAAGTCTTTGAGTCTGGGAAATAAAAATGAAATCCAAAACACAGAACAGTTTAGACCGATTTATAGTTTGAATGTTTGCCCGTAAGTTGCTGGGAAATTTAGCCTGCATTAGTGTGTGGCCGCAAAACTAACGCATTTTTTGCATCTGAGTACATTTAAATGAGCTGTTTATTCTGCGAATTTGCATTCTATTTGTTTCAAAACTGATCTTAGATAAGGTCAGTTATTATGGTCCTCTGGAATGGTAGCACCGCTGTAACATTTTTTTAACGCA
Source organism: Girardinichthys multiradiatus (assembly GCF_021462225.1). Classification (NCBI taxonomy): domain Eukaryota; kingdom Metazoa; phylum Chordata; class Actinopteri; order Cyprinodontiformes; family Goodeidae; genus Girardinichthys; species Girardinichthys multiradiatus. The sequence goes on from NC_061817.1 coordinate 26,518,936, forward strand.
TATCTCATATTTTACATTGAAGCTGTTTATTTCTTGTTTACATCTCTTTCCTTATATGAATTCTTCAAAGCTGTATTTTTAAATGTCTTTTTTAGGTTCACAAAAATAAATGTAATTCTAATATTGCTAATTGGGTCAAAAGCATTTCTTACTGCGTGGTTGAGAAGATACAGAGGAAATGGGAGACGTTCCCCTTTTCCTTCCTGTTTATTTGAGATCAGCGTCATGAAAAAAACTGGAAGGCTTAGAAAGGGACTGCTCATTTCAAGGAGCAATTAAACCATAAAGAGTAACTACATTTAGAAATCTCATTTGTAATTAAGGTCCGAGTTGAACGCTTTTTCTATCTATATTTTTTATCATCCATGAACCCCTAGGGCCACATTTTTGCATTGCACTGTAAGAAATTTGATTATTTATGAGATACAAGATGTTTTCAGGAAATAAAAAAGATACCATTTTGTAATTGAGGAAAAGTATGTAAACAATTTATGCCTCTGAATATGGGTGTTGAACCATTTAGCGAGCAGTTAATCAATACAAAAGCAACTGGGAGCGGGCTTAGATCCTCTCTGCTCCATAGGATCATCAGAAAAGATCAATAGATGGAAGGAACACATTCAGCAGAGAAGGAGAGTGGAAAATGCAGGTCCAGAAGGTGGTGATAAAATAGTTCTTCCCAGATTGAGTGAGGGTGAAAGCAGGAACAGACAGAAAGAGAAACTGTTTCAGAGAAAAAGGGAGGGGACCAGGAGAAAATGAGAAGGAAATAGGGATAACTCACTTAGCACACAAGGCAACGTTGCTGATAAGAAGCATATTCATCTGTTTCCACCATCACACCCCAGCATTAATCCATCGCCACCTCTGGGTAAGTTTTATTCAGAACTTATGCATTTTTCACTAGTAATTTATGCTATAATAAAATACTTTCTGCATTCCTGGTTCCATAGATAATAGTTAAGATAGTCATGAAGCAAAAAATATGAGGAAAGAACAGGTTTCTGCATGTCTCTAGAGGTAATACTGGGAATGCTGCCATTTCATTTTGAACAGATGACACCAGAAACTCCGCAGAAATTAAAACTTCTTTGTTATGTAAATGTCTAAGTAACACAATTGATATGAAGATTTTTCCAAACTATAACAGAGCATTCCTTATTTTGCTTGAGACGTGTTGTAATGTTTTATTTATTATATTGTACTGCATGCAAAATTACAACCTTGACTTTGGAAAGAAGAATTTGGTGTTTGCTGTTTTTGGAAACTATTTCTAAAGAAAATGTTATATCAGTGAGCACATTGTGTCTCCATGAATTTTCTTTAAATTGTATTATACGTAAAGCTGCTCTGTGTGCCTTTCTTTAAATAAGTCCAAGATGACAAAGATAAAGCTGAAAAAGTGATACTCTGTGACGCCAAAAGCATTGATTTGTTTCTTCCTGAGAGAAAATAAAGTGGGATGAAAGTAGAAGTCATTTAAAGAGGGGGGGAAACTGCTCATTCGGAGTCCCTCTTTGTTTAAATTTGATCAATATCAATACGTAAAATAAAGGGCATAAGAAATGTGAGTAAATTCCTTTGAAAATTTAGAAATGAAAAAAAAATTCAACTGAAGAAAATTGATATTTTAAATGAAATATGTTGAGCAGAGATGATGGTGATCTTTGTGAGTCCCCAGAAAGAAAAAAAACAGACATGTCAAGAATTAAATACAGTTTAACAGCACATTGTGAAAACTAATAACAGTTAAACCACTACATTTGTTCAGCTTTCCTGTTTGTTCAAAGTACAATAAAATAATAGTCTGCTAATCTGATGCATTAGAATCATTTAAAACTAACTAGAAGATTAAAGGACTTTTTTTTTAATAATTGTAATTACACTTTTTGTTTCTCTGTAGATCAAACTGAAGATGATGACCCCTAGTGCACCAGTAATTTTAATTTCTCTTTCCACAATGGAATCCTATTCTTCCAATGAGTCCACTACCAACACCACTTCCCGTGCATCTGTTGGTTTAGAGATGTCCTGCTTCACCATGATATTTGGAGCAATCTCCAACCTCACCGCTCTGGGAATCCTGGCTCGGTCCCGTGGCAGATTCCGCCGCCAATCAAAAAAATCTTTTCTCCTACTTACAGTGGCTTTACTTTTGGCTGACCTGTTAGGGCATGTGATCTTAGGTGCTTTTGCACTGCATGTGCACCTAAATATAAAATATAAAATCTTAAAACGGGGAGCAGGCTTCTGTAATGTCTTTGGAGCAAGTATGGTGTTTTTTGGCCTATGTTCATTGTTGCTTGGTTGTGCAATGGCAGTGGAACGCTGGGTGGCAATCACCCGGCCATTTTTTCATGATTCTATGATTACAGTTGCTCACGCTCAGTCTGTGGTGCTATTTTTGTCATCCTTTGCACTAGTGCTGGCTATATTACCCTTTTTTTCTGTAGGATACTATACTACCCAAGATTCTAACACTTGGTGTTTTTTTCCTATTCATAACTCTGAGTTACCAGCTGACAAAATCCTAGTTTTGGTCTTTTCCTGTCTGGGTCTCTTTGCTCTATTTTTTTCCTTGTTGTGCAACATCGTGAGTGGTCTGGCACTGCTGCATGCAAGAATAAAGTCAAGATATGGAAATACGACACCTTCATCCTGCAGTGGTCGTCGTGCATCATCAGCATCATCCACTTCCTTCTTTTGCTCGTTGGATGTGGAGATGATGGTGCAACTTGCAGCAGTTACTGTGGTGTCTTGTGTCTGCTGGGGCCCCTTTCTGGTGTGTACATCTCTGTTCTTTTATGTTCCTACAAATATTTAAATGGTTAGATACATTTTAGTAGTTTTACAGTAGCAATTAGATTCACTTAGAGGATTGCAATGTACTTGTTAAAACTTAATATTTTCATGTCTTCTATCATAGATCCACATTTTCATCAAGCAGTTCAAGTGGGATCTCCATAACACAAAAGACCCATTTACTCTTTTGACATTACGCATGGCTGCCTGGAATCAGATTTTAGACCCCTGGGTTTACATCTTACTTCGAAGGAAGGTCCTGTCAAGCCTTTGCTGTGGTCGCTATTCTCAAGGCACAACATCCATCAACTCCTTCTCAGAGAGCCGCAGACCTACCTTTACTCTGCAGTGAACCTGGCCCCCCTGACCCCTTTTCATTTTGGACTGGCATCTTAAGTTATCTGCTTTTAACCACGTATCAGTTATATAAAGTTTTAAAGTATAATTTTGTTGTTATTTTTCATCATAGCTTAACATTGCATAGTTTGCATGCCCAGAGCCACGCAGCTTGGAGTCAATAGGTGATGGGAGAGAGCTCAAGCTGCATTTCACAACATTTAGTTAGTAGTCTGGACCGGCGTTCTGATGATTTGTCCTACATTCAGTAGCAGCCCCCTACAAATTGGTTGGTTGGGATGATTGGGCTGGATTGATCTTGTCCAATCAAAACGGAGAAATCCTTGACAGGCTCAGGGTTAAACAAATTACTGAGCTCCTGCAGAAAGCTCACACCCCCTAGTGGGCGGTGCTTTAATGGCAGCAACGCTCTCCAACATGGAGTACAGAAAATAGCTTGATTCACATCTAACACTTTTCTCTGGGGTCATTATTATATCTGGGAATTCTTATTTAAAGCTTCCTCGCAGATGCCAGCCTGTTATAATCGCTTACCTATATTTAGTGATACAGCTTGAACTTAGTAAAGTCCTCAGTCCTTGACAGCTGCGGCGCTGATAAAGATAAACTGCTGCAAAACTTCAAAACTCCTGTTTTCCACCAAAACGAAAGATTCAACGGTTTCAACGGTGGGAGGACGGAGTTTAAAGGCTTCCGTCAAAGTAACAAATAAAGTGAGCCGAGCTCCGGGGTTATTGGGTGAAAGGTGACGTCGCGGCAGATTGTTGACTCATAGGTAAGTTATATACAAATTTGACAGTTTTTGCGACGTGGGGTTGTTTTATCAGGCCCGGCAACTTGTGTTTGTTGCCAAATACAACTTGTATACTTTGTTGTTGTAACTGTAGTGTTATCTTAAAACATTGTCGTTTTTTAGGCAATTATTATGTAAGAAAACATTTTCTGTGTGTACTTTTGTTTACTAGTCTGTACTGCAATACCTTAGCCGTTTAAGAGGAACCCATGTAGGCTTTATCTTTGGCGATGTATTGTGTAAGTCCCATCTTTTTTTTTCTTCTCTTCGTGACAAGAATGCACAATGCAGCGAGTGTGTCAGCCTCTCTGGGGTCTATGGGACTGCTACGTCTGGTTGGGGTGTCCTGGCCCTGGAGTCTGGCAGCAGGCCTAGGGGTATATCTGGGCACCAGAAGCTGGAAATACTTCTACATTGCAGCACGCACTGCCAAGAGAGACCTCAAGTAAGTTAAATGCGTCCAACTAAAGTTGTGTATGGATATGGATCTGCATCTTCTGCATTCAAATCTTTCCTCTTCTTTTCCCCCCCATCCCGATCAGTGGCCTTTATGTGCTACTGAGGGTGAAGCTGGCTTTGTGGCGTTACATGCGCAGTAGAAGCAATATTCCTTCCATTTTCACCCAGACAGTAAAACTCCACCCAAATAAACCAGCACTGATCTATGAAGCCACAGGGGAAACATGGACCTTCACCCAGCTGGACGAGATCTCTAATGCAGTAGCTCACTGGGCGAGAGGTCAAGGATGGGTGTCTGGGGATGTGGTGGCCCTCTTCTTGGAAAGCAGGCCATTACATGTGGCACTGTGGCTCGGCTTGGCCAAAGTTGGGGTAGAAGCTGCGCTTATTAACTTCAGCCTCCGCTGTGATCCTCTTCTGCACTGCATTGGGGTATCAGGGTCACGGGCAATAGTGTTCGGAGCTGAGCTGGCTGATGGTAAGAATTAATTCATCTGTATTACTCTGGAAATAGACCTCATATAGCATATTACTTGAAATAGGTATGTTGACATCATTTTTAAGCAATGAGTTGTATGTCAGAAAAGTTAACTGGATTTAAGCATTTTTACAAGACGGAAAATAGATTTAAACCAATAGTATAAACTTGATTTGCGTTGTAAGAATTATGATTATTGATTAATTAATATTTATAAAGAATTATAATTTAAAATCATAATTTGAAGAAAATTAATTTCTTAACCAAAAATCATCACTTACGTATAGAAATCAGAGATGTCCTCTGGTGTTGTGGTTATGGGCTCAAACCTCTTTAATAATTACAATTAGCTATTCATCATTAATAATTGATAAATTATTAACCTAAACCACAAAATGTCACTGTTTATTCAACCACTTCACCGAAGGTGGGGGAACTTCGACCTTGTTTTAACAGATAAATCACTCTTGCACGAAATAAACACAAACGCTTCTCTTAATTATATATATGAAAATTTATTGAAGCCATATAATTCTGATATACCATCATTCTGGTCCAAAAACCATCACCTAACTAACAAGCACTATTCTACACAAAGGGAATAAAAATGACTACCTAACAATAATAATAAAAGAAACATATATATGCATTTAGTGTCTATGAAGATTAAACCAGTAGTTTTATGGACAAAATGTGCAATTTGGGTTAAATGGAAAGAGAAGTCCTCCTGGTGTTCTGATGTCTCGATTGCAGCGATCAGCTGATAAAACAGTGGAGCCACAATCAGCTGATCGCTCCAAATCTCGAACAAAGGGTCATAAAACTCTGAGGTGGGAACTCAGTGGAAAAACTCCAGTAATAAAAACTGGAAAAAAGGAGTGGTCCGGCGAGGCCCAGACCGCAGTTGCTTTGAATTAAAAACGTTTAAATGTCCAACTTCTAACTCCTGGCTGATTTGGGATCAGCCAGACAAAAACATGAACACGCACGATTCAGCAGCGCTTGTACAGCAAATCAAAACACCACTCAGCATAAAACACTTCAATCAGTATTGCATGCAACAAGTTAATACCTTAGATTAACTACTGGTGATTCTAAAATCACCTTCACTATGCCTTATCTTGCCCAGACCTCTAAATGCACCTATCCAATTTGATATAAAAAGAACGAAATTACTTTGACGTTGATTTCTTCTTTTCACCGGTTGGGTCAGGTCTAAAGAATAACGAGTAATGGGGGATCATGCGTCCGTGATCACCTCAAGAAAAAAAACGTTAAACTTCTCATCCTTCCAGGAGGGGAAAATATGAAGAACTGTTTAGTCGACTGAATCAACAAGGAGGAAACTCATTTCCTTGGAAATAAAAACCTCTGTAGGTTTTCACCTGCGCCGGGTGTCGGCGTGGTCTTTGATCGATATATGAATCTTCTGACCTTCTTGTGTCAGACAGATTTCCAGCTTTTAAGCTCTTCCGGGAATGGCCTTGTGGAGCAAAAGTTCGCCTGCGAGCTTTTGTCTCTCCAGATATGCGCCTCCGTTGCGTCGTCCCATGAGACACGCGGGAAATGGCCACGAAACTTTATTTCCTGCGGGTTTATAATCCCGGGTGACATCAGAGCTGCGATGTCTGTTGAGTTGCGCATGTTCAACTGAGCGACCAAAATGGATGACTCCAACAGCATGATTTTATTCTTGTACTCAAATATGTTTGAACTCTTACACAGAATTGCAAAAGGGTTATGTACATCAATATATTACAATGAGAAAGTTTGCTTGTAATCCATGATGTTCTACAATACTTAAGGCCAATACATACTCTGCAAGAACAGAGTATGTAATTAGTTATTTTATTCCAGGCAGCAAGAACAATTTTTTTGCTGGCAAAGACATTTCATACTTCACAAGAACTTACGTGCAGAACTCCTAGGAGGTCTTCATAGATCTCTCCTACTGCAGCACACACCCACTTCATATTTCTCAGACGCCACATAAGAATATGTATCAAGAACAAGCTGGAAGAACAGAATCATGTCAATCAGTTTATTCTTTCATCTCTGGGAGAGCCACACATGTCTGTGTTCTTGCAGAGTATGCATTGCAATTTGTATAGAAGAGATGCTGTCTTAGAAACTGGATTGTTAACCTAAAACTGTATCATAGTAATTATGCACAGCTCTGGTTGTAATTATCCTTTTATTCAGATGTTGTTAAGATGTTGGCTAATGTAGAAAATGATATTGTATTAAAACGGCATCAAAAAATATTCTGCCTTGAAACAAAAAGGGAGTCTGCTTATATTATTCTTTAATATCAACATTGTAGTTGAATTCTGAAATAAATACTATGATTAAAACTAGACTTTTAATGAGCTAATTAAATGAAATTAGTTGATTTTTTGCAATATGCATTCTTGGAAAACATGATTTAAAAACAATACTTCTCACCAGGTAATTTGGACGCAGTTTTTTCAGGCCTTAACCGTCAACAAAGAGCAATGACTATGCTGTCAACAGAAATAAAGAAACGGTTACCACATGATACGCTTGATATTTATATGTCACGTTATATGAAATTCTCAAAACAGCAACCACACGGCAAATAAAAAGTTGTAATTGAGGGGATGTAGTATATTACCTAATTGTGTAATTACGTAATACAATAATGCGTACCGTCACAATGTAAAACCTAAACTATGCAGATGGCACTAGCATGTCTGAACCTGCTGTGTGTAAATATTTTCCTGAAAATTCCCTCTGTGGCATCTAAGTTAGACAGCATGCTGTTTCTCTCACTCACAAAACTTCAATTTTGTTTTAATGTAGCTGTATGAAAAACAATAATCAGTTTGATTTAGACTTTAACTAAATATAAGTCCTATAATTCCTATTACAATAATTAATAGGCAGAAAGTTCAATTTTTTGTTGAGCCTATGAGTGGATGCTTTAACATACCATGTTTTTACAAAACATTACCTGGATTTCTATCATTTCTTTGTATCATAAGTGATACATTAGGTATTTATGGTCATTTGTTTATCATATCATTATTAACTTAAAATATATATTTTGTATGCCTTAAAAAACACGACATCACACTTAAACAGTGTTTGCCGCTTTTGAAAGTGTTTTTCAGAATTGCTTTCCTAGTATTTTGCAGTATGTGTATGTAGCTAGCAACAGGGTTTATATGGACCTTCAAAATGATTGAACAGTGCTGGAGGCATGGTAGGGGTTTTCATTTTGCTTGGTGGTGTTTTTTATATTTGATAAAAAGCCAAGAAGTTGGTTTTTGGGGTTTTCTAGACAAATATTCACTTTGCATTTCATGTAGTAGACATGATGGAAAACTGCCGGAGAAGTGCTTAGATCTCTTGATGTCTTTCCATGTTTGTAAATGATAATGTCATAATGTCCTATATCAAGCATCAAAGCAGGGAATTATCTTAAATGTGGGACTGTTTTATCTTCACTGACAGGTTTCCTCCTAGTTATTACTAGTTTCAGTCCCCTATTATAGAAGTTATTAATTAAAGGCTGCTATAGTAATAGTAATAACTTTGTTAAAGAGGTCTCTGAAATGTGTATTAAACATTATACATTTGGTATTTTAGCGTTAAACGTACATTTACTGCATGTTCTCATACAGTTTACGCACCTCCTTTGGTTTCCTCTGTTGTCTCCTCCTGTCTGTTCCTTTTCCATTATGATCAGCCATGTTGGAGATCAATTCATCCATCAGCCAGTCCATGGTACGCTTTTGTACAGGAGACCTCAGCGCAGAATGTCTGGCAGCTCTGGATGCTCAACCTCTGGACCCACTTTTAGCCACTGCACCGAGACGTCCACCCTCACCTTGTGTTCCCCGAAAAGCCATGAATGGTAAGTAGGCGTTCATTATACGCTGACACCAACAGCATAACATTTACTCTAGTGTAAGAAATGTTCACTTTGGGCTGTCCACAGCTTAGTGCTAAAATCATATTACTCTTTATGGTTAACCAATTAAGTCCTTTATAGTGGGACCATATTTCTGTAATAAAGGTTTACAAATTTGACCATAATTCTTTAAACCTATGTTTTTGTAAATGAAATGAAATGTATATATATATTCTGTTAGATACACTTCATTTAACCAACTCTTTAAGAAACCGAGTCAGCAAGGAGCCAGTGTCCAGTAAGACTTTACTTATGGTTATGTCTTTATTCGTTGAATCACAAACAGCCTTTAGGATAGAGTACAGTTTAACATGTTTGCAATTTAGTGAATTTATGCTTTATTTTCAATTTTAGCTCAGAAGTTTAATTTTAGGTTAAGGTTGAACTATGTTGATATTATTAGGGCCAAGTGCTATTATATATATTTGTGTTAAGTTCATTGTCAACCATATTTTTAATATAACCTTTTCTTTTTCAAATTCTGACATTAAATCAGACTTAACTTTTCCTCTTTTATGTCATTTAGGATTACCAACATTATTTCTGTTTGCTAAATGCCCAGAATAACAAGAGAACAACTTTCTTCACATTCAGAATTTTGCATACATCTCTTTAGTATTTGGTGAAATGCTTTTTTAAACTGTGTGGTTTGGGTCGAACCTTTTTTATGTCCTTCCACCATCTTACAATAGTTTGGTGAAACTTTGGCCCATTCCTCCTGGCAGACGTAGTGTAACTAGGAAGGTTTGTAGGATTCGCGTTGATCTCCTACTTCTGCCTGATGACATTTAAATATTGTTTCAGTTCAATTTTGATGTCTGCCATTTTGAAAGTAGAGAAAAATGTAGTGTTTGTACTTTCACAGATGATTTGGTCCAAAAATCAGGAGCAGCCAAGATTTTGATTGATATGTTTGGTGCGATCAAGCGAGGAAAAGGGATTTTGCAGTGCAATAATGTGCACAGCGTGACCCTGCATACTTATAGAAAGGACTTTAATAAGCTGGCTTCCAACGTTTGCAACTCTGCAGCTGTCTTTATAGCTGAGTGATTCACTGATGCTTCAGAAATTAGAATATACCACCAAAAGGTTTTCTGTAAATCATAAATACTAACAAATTGTTGCATTTTGCAGAATTGCATTTTACATAATAACCTTAGCACAATATTCTCAAAGTGAAACACTTCAGGAAACATGTTTGTCCTTAAGAGATCAAGGGGAGATTGGTATCCACATTGTGAAAAGAAACTGGTCATGTGTGTCCCAAACCTTTGAAGTATGTCCTGAGTATATCTGTATTTGGATCTTTCCACATAGATGGGATCACGTAGGACCATGGCAGCAGCAAGCCTGAACGTGTTCAATATTTACTCATATGTCTTAAAAGCAGCAGTAACTACTATCAAATCCCATAATAAGCCAGTCCAGACCAAAAGCAATAATGTTAATGATTATCACCATGTTAATAAAGAACCAACCAGCATGAATTGAATTATAACTTCGATATAAATAGTAGCAATGTTGCCATATCTTCTCCAGACCGCCTGTTTTATATTTACACATCTGGAACCACAGGACTTCCCAAAGCTGCCATTGTGGTCCACAGTCGGTATGTTTCAAAGACCAACCACTCACCAGAATCCCTTGCACTTAAGATTTTTTACAGTTTCTGTACAGTTTACTTGACATCTGAAACTCTATCCTCTTTTTTTATAACAGCTACTACAGAATTGCTGCCTTTGGGTACTTTGCCTTTCGCATGCATCCTGATGATGTTATCTATGACTGCCTGCCCCTGTATCACTCGGCAGGCATGTGATGCTTACCTCCAACATTAAATGAGTCCACCTTTAGACCAACTGTTGAATTTTGCTACTTAAATAAAAGCTCTCCGCTCTTGACAGGTAACATTATTGGAGTTGGTCAGTGTCTTATCCATGGTCTCACTGTGGTAGTGAAAAGGAAATTCTCTGCCAGCCGCTTCTGGGAAGACTGCATTAAGTACAACTGCACTGTAAGACCTACAACTTCACCAGAATCAAGAGTACCAAATTTGATCGAATCGGTAATTGAAATGAGCATTTTTGATGATTTCTTCTTTTTAAAGGTGGTACAGTATATTGGGGAAATCTGCCGGTACCTCCTGTCTCAGCCGGTCCGACCATCTGAGAAGGGCCACAAAGTTCGCTTGGCAGTGGGGAATGGATTGCGCCCTAGTGTGTGGGAAGCCTTCACAGAGCGATTTAGGGTTGGGCAGATTGGGGAGTTTTATGGAGCAACTGAGTGCAACTGCAGCATTGCCAACATGGATGGCAAGGTTGGAAATCAATATGTCGTCTCTATGCACACAAAATATTATTGGATATGGGTTACCTTTAGCTGATTTTGTTCTGTCAGGTGGGAGCCTGTGGATTCAACAGTCGCATTTTACCCTATGTGTACCCCATCCGACTGGTGAAGGTAAATGAGGACACCATGGAACTTATTCGGGACAGCCGTGGTCTCTGCATGCCTTGCAGCCCTGGTAACCAATCGCTTTATTGCTATCATAAATGTGTCTGATATAGCTTGTGAATCTGTTTGTTATATGTTATGTACTGAAAGCACACAGTTAGAATCCTGCATGCTTTGCAGGGGAACCAGGGCTTCTGGTAGGTTGTATAAACCAAAAGGACCCATTACGGCGCTTTGATGGCTATGCCAACCAGGATGCTACCAAGAAGAAGATTGTTCACAACGTCTTCAGGAAAAATGATTCTGCATATTTATCAGGTTGGCACCTTTTCATCCAAATTATTTAGTTATGTTCAATCCTTACAGCTTGCAGTTGTTCTGGGGGAAAGCTGTAGCTAATTAGCTTTCCACTTACTCCAGGAGATTTACTAGTGATGGATGAGCTGGGCTACATGTACTTCCGTGACCGCAGTGGGGACACCTTCCGATGGCGAGGGGAAAATGTCTCTACGACTGAGGTGGAGGGCATACTCAGCAACGTCCTGGATCAAACTGATGTGGCTGTGTATGGTGCAGCAGTGCCAGGTGAACTGAAGTGCCTTTAGGACTAGAGCCATATAATGGGCTTTCCTTTTTAGTCTTATTGCTGTCAATAATATTTTTTCTAGGTGTGGAAGGTAAAGCAGGCATGGCTGCCATTGCAGATGCTACAGGGAAGTTTGACTGCGACAGTTTCTTGCAGAAGATTCAGCGATTGCTTCCTACTTATGCCCGCCCAGTGTTCCTGCGAATCTCCCCACAGGTAGACACCACAGGTAAATGACCCACTATTTCCCTCTTCTTCAAAGAAATCATTGCTGGCAAGTAAATTGCCAGCAAATTATAAATCCAACCAATGAAATATTATAAATCCAACCATTCATGTGTAGGTACATTTAAAATCCAAAAGACCAGGCTGCAGAAGGAGGGATATGACCCACGTCTCACAACTGACCAGATGTACTTTTTGAATGGTCGAGCAGGCCGTTATGAGCGAGTGGACGAGGAGCTTTACAACGCCATTGTCGAGGGGAGAATGTCTCTATGACGTGTGGCCGCAGCAGTGCAGTCCAAGTGCCCCGCTCAAACATCTTAATCAGGTGCTAGAGGGAAGCGCGTTGAGGTATGCACATAGCAATGTCTGCATCATTCAGTTTTGGTGAAACACAGTTTTGGTTCTTCAGGAAACAGAGTTTGGAGGACTATTTACATATAGTACTGTTACACTTGAGTTTAAACACTGTATAAGTAACACACTAGGACATAATGTGAATGCATTTGCTCATTAACAGCTTTTTAATTATGAAGTGAACATTTCAAAGCGCTTTCGAGCATCATCGTACATAGTGAATTTCTTCCGCAGCTAATTTGATTGTAGATACATGTTACATTAATTAAGTTAGAATATAGCTTCTAGTATTAAGTCAAACTTTGTTATAGGGTATTTACCCATCCAGGAAATGCTAAATGCTGCTAGGTTTTACTGTGTAGGTTTAACTATTACTATTGTATTACTATCGCTTGTTTTAATGAGGTTGAAATACCTAATATTAACATTCAGTATGAATGCCTATAAGTTCAAAACCATAATAACCTTAACAAAACCTTAAAATCTATAGCGATGTAAATGCAATGAATAACTTAAATCTGCTTTTTTAGGGTTGAACCTCTAAACAACACATATTTTTATAGGATGTGCCTTTTATTAAACATCAGATCTATTTCACATTTTATGCTTTTAATGAAAAGAATTTCAAATACACTGTGGTTGTCAGCAGAGAAGCTAAGTTGCACATTTTGACTGTTTTTATGTAACAAATTTTTTCAGTGTGATATTATATAGGTGTAAATCGTTTTTGTGGTAACTCTAATAAACTATTTAAAATGTGTCCTTTTCATTCATTTTAAGCTATGTAAAGCTAACTTTGTCACCATCTTTGCAAAAAGAAATCAAATAAACTCTTTTCAGATGTAAGGTAGCATTTGATAGAATTTTATATGGAAAATTAGTTTGAACACTGTCTTCAAGATGAGTTATTGCTCCGTTGACAAAGTTATTCTTTCTGGTAGGATTTTCACTGGATGCTCTTTACAGGCAGTACAAAAATAAGGAAAGGCTCTGGGTGTGATGATATTTGTGAAGGTGTAGAGGGGTGTTCTCTCTCTGGGGTCATAAAATGTCACCCTTCCTCTGTCCATGTCCAAAACCATTCTTATCACATGTGGCTTCTTAGACATGTTGAGTGGCTCCCAGGGTGCTGTACATGCTTTGTGCTCTCCATTCCGATATCTTATAGTCCAGAATCCCTCTGCTGGTGTCAGCACATGTTTACCCTTTCTGTTGATCGACTCGCTGGCTATTCCTAAAACCCAGTAGGTGTTGTCGTTCACCTCCACGTCCCAGCTGTGACGCCCAGAAGCGTAGCCTTCAGCAGCAAGCATCTCTGCACTAATATCAAAGCGCTCCGGGTTGTCTGGCAGCTTGAAGATCTGGGTAGAGTTCTGCACAACTGTGAGATCTTCAGAGAGGATGAAACAGCTTGCTGCTGTGTTGGGATCCAGAATCACTGGAGCTTGAATGAGAAAGTAAGAGTTACTAATGTCATGAATGAACCCTAGCATCCTGAAGTATTGCATATTAAACTTACAATATTTAACAATTTTTTTCATCTTCTCCCACACTTTGTATTTCAGAGAGCCCAAGTGCTTGGCCACATCAATTAGAGCTCCAGACATCATGTGTGGACCAGGAGAAGTTTTCCACGTTCTGAAAATAGACTGCAGACGTTAATTTGGTATTTATTTCTGTACAGTTATCTTTAAAACAAGTTTAACTAAGCACATTTAAAAAAAAACATACCTTCTGATTGTCTCTTTGTAATTCTGAAAATAAAATTGGATACATTCAGCTTTTGACGTGCATAAGAATTCACATTCAAATCTGCATGAAATCAGGTCATAAATGTCTAACCTTTAGAAATGAGATATCTTGACTTTTCATTTCTTGTTCCGCTATTCTGATAATGTTAGAAAGAGATGCCATTTCATTGCTCATCTCCTCAATCTTTTGATCAATCATTAGATTCTTCTGATCCTGCTCAGCCTTTAAATCCAGAAGTCTAGCAGCCTCCTGCTCTTTGAGGAAACTGTGAAGAGCTTCAAATTCCTCTTTGATCTGTGCTTCAGTGTGTTTAGCTTGGTTCTGGAAAGGGACATGTTCAGTGGGTTATCATCGTCTCCATACATTAGCTTCCAACATCTTCCGACACTGAAAACTGACCATACCTTTACATGTTCAGCCATTTCCTCACATGCTATTGTTGCGTTCTTGTACAGCTGTAGCTTCTCTTTCAAGGGCAGAAGTGCACTCTTCAGCTCCTCCTGAAATGTCAGTGGCAGGGCATCAACTCTTCTACAAGGTCAGTCTGGCAGGTGGCCAAGCTGTCAGGACAGTGCTTTCAGCTGCCACATACTTTTCCATAGCAGCATTCCATCTAAATGGAAAGCTTAACAATACAGTAGCATCAAAGGGGAAGATCTATTGAGCTGGTAACATCAGCAAAACTAGGGTTATGTATAGACTAAAGATATTTTACAGCACAACAAAAAATGATTTAGTGTTAGGTTTTTAGTAGCCTTCAGGGAAGGTAGGCAAGGACAGGATTTGAATGAATGCAGTGTCACTTAAACTTGTGGTAGTCAAGTTTCAGATCTTTCTGGGCCTGAATAGCAACATGAAACCAAATATATCATTCTATTATTAGAACGTTTATGTACTTTGTTGGAAAACTATCAAAATGCAACATATTTCCCAGTGATGGTAGACTTCACAAAATAAAAAAACTTTAAATACTATGTTTTCTTTGCTAAAGTCCACCTTGATTGCATTTAATATTCAAACAATGCAGCAAACATTTTGTCAGAATCTATTTCTGCTGTCATCACTGGCATCAAAAGAAGGGAAAACTAGCAGGTTAATAGGTTATATTTAAACATAGCACAGAAGTACATCATGTGAAGTATATGCTGCTGTCTACTTGTGAATAAATGCTTTGACCAGCCCTGTGACAATACTGCCTACCTTACAGTCATGGGCACCTTCTGCAATGGGATAGAGTCTGTGCCCCTTGTGTGCAGCTGCTTTGCCACAAAGACCACAAATGGGTTCCAAATCCTCCAAACAGAAGAGTGTGAAGTATTCTCCATGCTCTTTACAAGATTTTAGGTCATTCCTGCTTCTGTCATCTTTGAAGGATTCACAGGTCCTCTCTAGCACAGTGTTTATCACAATTTGATCCATTGAAGAACGACGCCAGCACAGAGGGCAGCAGTGGAAATCTTTGTGGTCTTGTGTGTCCCAGCTGTCTTGTAGACAGGCCTTACAGAATCTGTGCCTGCAGGTTAAGACCACTGGCTGTCTCAGAATATGTCCACAAATTGGGCAGGAAAGGTCATCTTCAGAATGAGCATGTCTGGTGGCCATTCTTTCTCCCAGGGCTTTGATGGTAAGGCAGGCTCTAATGCCCCTCCCACATCAAGCTACAACGTTAACCTCATGAATAACTGTTAATGCTTCAGATCTCAAATACATGTCCAGTGTAATGCCACACGAAGTAATGCCAGGGATCATTGCCCTTTCACCAATAAACACCTCTCTAAAATAAAAATAAAAAACTGTCTTTACATTTAAAAGATTGAATCTACAGATCAGTGCAATTGATATAAAGTGGTGCATAACAGAAAAAAGCAAGATGTTGCTGGAATATTTGCTCACACTGGTTCTTGAATTACAGTTATGTTATGATGACCCTTTGCTATTTGATAGGGTTGTTAAATGAACCAGTGAGTGTAATGAAAGAAGAAAAACTATCAAATCAAGAGCAAGGTAGAGGATATAAATAGAAAAGAGACACAGTATCTGGATTTTATCCCTAACAGGTTTGATTCGAGCTATTTTATTTAATTGTTGATGGGGTGTTGATCTAAACTATCACACGTTTAAATGAGAAAAACATAAAAGTCAAGTGACAGACAGCAGCAGTCATCCTAAATATTAATTTGTTAATCTCGAAAGCATTTAAAGGTAACCTGACCTTGTTTGCTTTGCAACCCTGTATTTGGTTGGTCAAGTTAGCTTACTGGAATGCTGCACAAAAATAGGTTGTGCCGATGGCGCAAACACCCAGGGAACACACTCCTGCCATAGGAAAACACTGTTAAAGTCAGTGCTGTTTTAACCCATGTGTGTGTTTCTCCAAATGCCCAAACAAAATCCAAAAGATTCAGTCTGAAATGTTCAAAGTGGGACAATTTGAAATAAAAAATGTGTTCAAAAAACCTGATTATTGATTCATAGACTTAAAAAAAAGTTATTTTATTCTTATCTTAGATGCAATGTCTCTGAAGAAAATAACAAACATGAAGACTGTCTTAAACACATTTTGCCTGTTTTTTCTATGTGTAAATGGAGTGACTGATTAATTGCAATAACAAATTTAATTTTAAAGTACTGCTTAAAAGAAAAAAAATGAACATAATCTGTTTGGTTTGCAAAAGGACTGCTATTTGTGTTCCACTTACCTTATGGTCCCTGAAGGCCTCCTTTATGGGATACACTCTATGGTTCATATGCTGGCCTGATCTGCTGCAAACACAGCATACTGGCTCCAAATCAGCCACACAGAATAGAATCATTCTCTCGCCATGTGTTTTACATGATTTATGTGGCAGTCCAAGACTATCTTTAAAGCAGAGGGGACACTCTTTGGCACCAAGCTGTGTCCAGAACTGTACCAAACAAAAATTACAAAAACTACTATCGCAGCCAATACAGCTCAGAACCACAGGAGTCAGGAAGGTTTCTCTGCACACCGCGCAGCAAGACACATCCATAACCTGACAAGCAATGTCAGCCTCCATCTGTGACAGTTGGTGCAGTCATGGGTATCTAACAAGGCAGGAAGACCTATTTTCTTCTTAGCATGTAGTTTAGTGTTCAACTTAGTCTTGCTGCAGAGAAGAGGGGGAGGGAGAGAGTCAAGCACTCTGGTTTCACCATAAATCACCAAGCACATGTAAGGAAATATTTCAGCAGCAATTCCAGTTAGGCAAAGTTGGAAAAAGACATAAAGTGAAAAAACATAGATAAACAAGGAAGAAAAAAATATGTTCAGGCTCTATAATACCATCTACACTTGATTTTTAAGAATATTAATCTTGAAATGTACAATTTTGATGTTTTAAGTTAGTTTAGGACTACACAGTCAATTTAAGGCTTAATTCAGTTCATCCTGGCAGGGAACTGGATGTGTCAATAAGCCGATGATCAAAATCTGCCAATTTTTTCCTTGATCGGCTTTAATTGATGATCCAGTCCAAAACTAAAAAATATGATTTCTTTCCATATGGAATGCTAAAAACTGAAAAGTCCAACCTTTTTTTCTGTTAGTAAACACACCAACATACAGCATGTTCTTTTACAAAATTTTATTTTATGTCTAGTAAATCAAAGTCAGTTTAGGGACATACTTTGTTGCATGAATGAGGATATTTTAAACACTGTTTTATTCAAAGTTGCTATCTCTATTAGCAAACCAAATTTTAAAAGGCACTAAAGCTTTAGTTAAAAAAAAAACATTTTTAGCTTTATGTATAATTATCTTATGACAATAGGGTGGTAGAATGGAAGGTGAATAACATGAATTCCACTAAGTTACAAATTATTTGACAATGGGGAACTTGCAGCCTTGTTTACTTTTCATAAACACTTTCATCTGGTTACTCTAATCATCAGAGTAGTGCAAAAGATAACCACAAGAAAAAAAGTTTAATTACATGGACTTTATTTATTTTCGCATAGAATGACTGCAGTGAAACATCACAACGAATAAAGGATCTTTACATACAAAAAAAGTCAATATATAAGCAAGAAATAAAAGTTGAAGTTCTGCTATGTAAAAACTTGTAGTAACATGGATTTACTCGGAGTATGTCAGAGTTCACGGTCATCAACAGATTTCAATCTCAACTGATCGGAGTCAACCCGTGAGATTCCTTTTCTGGCAGACATGATTAAGGCAACCTTGAACACATGCTTGATCGTGCTGCAGAATAGGACATATTAAGAAAACACATGACTAGCACAGAACTTTAATGACAAGCTATTTAACTATTCGTTATACGGTCTTTCTAATAAAAGTTATTTGGAAGTAGGTTTAGTTTGTCTTTTTACATGGTGAGATTTATACTTTTCCATTTTTTTTTTTTTTTATGTTACACATCATAAAGACAAGGAATGCCAAAATACACACAGCGGATTTGACAGTGCAGTATCCAGTGTTTCTCCAACAAATAATTATATATACCTAACACTTTTTGGCTTTAATAATTATTTTCTTCAGTATTTTATTTCTGTATTACTACACATCATACTCTGTTTTCAATAATCATAACTTATTCATTTCACATCAGCTTCCTGTCGTGGTGATCCGATGCACGTGCAGAGCGCTGGTGTCGGACCTCCAGGTGTTTACTCTGCACTGTGTCAAAATGCTGCAGCAGCTCGTTGTAATCCACCTGAATGTGAGAGGAGCGCTTGCAGACTGCTTGCTTTTTAGAGTCCATATACTTGGATTCATCCACAGTTCTCATAAGCTCTGGGTTGGGAACACACTTCAACCGATGGGAGAGCAGCTGGAATGCCTGACTCTGAGGCAGCAGCATCAGCAGTCCATACAATGCCTTAATCAGGTATGGGTTGTTCTCCACATCTAGGAGCTGCAGGCGCAGATAGGTAAAAATTGGGCTTTCAATGAGCTGCACCAGCTTGTCAACCTCCATCAAGAAGTCTACTGTCACTTCCAGATTTCCGAACTTCTGGATGAGATCGTACGCATGCTTGTAGTTCTGTGTGAGGAAACAAAGTGACACGGTGGCCACAGGGTTGTGGCACCAGGAACGATACAGGCAGCAAAACAAAGCACAGCTTTCCTGGGTGTGCAGGTCTTTTAGCTGGTTGCGTAACTGGAAAAGCTCAGCAGAGGTGAGCAGAATGGTGTTGAGGGTCTGAACCATGGTGGAGGCAAATTTAAGGTCCTCCTCTTTTAGCAAGATGTCAGCCATAGAGTGGAAGATGTTCTCTGCATGAAGCAATAGACAAAGCTGTCTGATGATGAAAGCTCCTCTGTTCTCCAGAAGCTTCCTCTCCATACTGAAACGCTTCAGCAAATTGATCATGAACTTGTAAAAATATGAGTTCATACTCGGAGTGGAGGGGGAGGAATCCATCGTTTTGGGGCCTGTGCTGGACTGCTGTCCGGGTTTGGGACCCTCTTGCACCTTGAGCACCAGTTTGTTCTCAATGATGTCACAGGAGGAGGCCTGGTCTGTTTGGCCAGCAGGAGATGATGCTATCTCAGCCAACACCTCTAGATCTTTTAGGATGACTTCATCAGACTCATCAGAGAGTGTTTTAAGCAGAATAGGGAAAAGGCTGTCTGTGTGGCGAAACATTTTGCGTGGAGTCTTAATGTACAGGTGATAAAGCCATTTGAGGACAGCTATGCGGGTCATCATGCCAGTGGAGGAGTCATGGAGGTGGCGGTCCAACACCTGAACAATGCCATCGAGGTCCAGAGTTACCTGAGGCCTATCAGAACTTGCTGGCGTAAAGAAACTGATATTGCTCAAACCGACAGATTCTTGGGATGCATTCAGCATATCGTTGCTGTCTCCTTCCATTTTGGGCTGGCCTTCTCCTGCAGAAGGTGATCCCGTGCTTCCGTTTCTTTCTTCCTTAATATCTTCATCGTCTTCAAGAGTTACCAGTTTCATCAGACTGTGATTACAGGCACTGGCTGCTTCTTTGGTATTTTTCTTCCTGTCATCATAGGAAAGGCATGGGAGCACTGCAGTGAGAATCCCCGAGGAATAAGGGAGCACCACCCTTCCCGCGAGCTGGATGAACTCCCTCATCCAGGTCATCGCTGTCAGCTGGATCAGGTCATTCGTGAGTTTGGTTTCATCAGCAACTTGGCAGTGAATAACAAGAATGTTGGCCATCTCAGCAAATTTCACACTCGAAGGGGTCTTCTTAATCTCCTTTAGAAACTCTCCAAGCACCACCTCACAGGTCCTGCGGATCTCCTTGCTGTTATCACCCAGGATCTGAAAGAGACCATCTAGGATCTCAGGGAGATAGTCTAACAGGTGGATATCTGGCACAGACTCCAGGACATGGATCCAAGAAATGATAAATTGCCTGGCATACTGATTATTCGAATAGATTCTCTCCCTCAACAGGGGGACAAATGCCACCAGGTCAAAGGTGTTGCTCTCTGTTACTATGTCTTTCAGCAGCCGGTCCAGGAGTTCAGATCCACTCTTCACATTAGGGTCAGGATCTGCTGCAAGCTTGCTGAGACCATCAAAAAGTAGATTGAAGTGAGGCAGCACTGCTCCCCTGGCCACCTTCACTATGTTATACAGGGCCTCACAGGCATAGTAGCGCAAGCGGCTGTCTGAGTCATTGAAACATGTGAGTACGGGCTCAATGAGCTCCTTCAGATACAGTCCTGAGTCCTTCCCCAGGGCGATGGAGCAAGCTGCCAGTCCGATCAGACCCCCTTTGCGACTGTGCGGGTGTTGAGAGAGAGCAAACTCCGATGCCAGAATCTGGATCACATGTCTGATTTGAGTGGAGTTGTTCTGGGCCACAAACTCTCGCACCAGCTTCTCTATTTCCAGAGCCGCGACTTTCCTTTTCTCGTAGAGTTTATCATTCAGAGCCCTCACAATGTTGGGCGTCAGCGGTGAAAAGTCCTTCTCCGTGTTCATGTTGGCGGATGAAACTGACCCGAATCACGTCTGCTGAAGAAAGCGCTGACGGACGAGAAAGCGGTTCGCATTTAGATCAGCAGGGGAAAAAAAAACCTACCGTTTGAGGTTTCATTCGATAACAAGGAAGCGCCTTAATGTAACTCAGCTGACCAGTTACATCCGCCGGAAACTACGTCACGTATGCAACTTTTATTTGGGTTCCGCTTTTTGAGCAACGTTACCTCAAATTAGCTCCACTGGCTACATGCGAGGCAGATATATATATATATTTTTTTTATTTTACACGTTTTTCCAGTTCAAACGTGAATCACAAGTCCGTTATATCACCGGAAAATCTTGGTACCATGGCGAGGCGCCTCTCTATTCACTCCCAACTCTCCTCCATCATAGAGACCATGGCCAAGTCTACATTTAGCCAGGTCTGCAAGCTGGTGGACCAGGACACAGCCGAGCTGCGATCGGAGCTGTCCCGGCTTCTGTTTGCCAATTCAGCCCTGGCAGAGAAAGTGAACAGTCTGGAGTGTGAACTGACATATGTGAGAGGAGACACCCCCAAGAAAAGTAGAAGTTATTGCAGCGTAGGTGTGCAAACTGTCTCCTGCAGAGACGAGGAACATCGTGATGGTAGCTGTCACAAACAAAACAGTAGCTCAGTGTGAGCAGAGGTGATCAGCCTTGATTTACTCTACTTGTCTTTGCTGCTTTTATTTTATTTTCTTAGAGACCTGCCCTCCCACTATAGAGGGG
Organism: Girardinichthys multiradiatus; assembly: GCF_021462225.1. Taxonomy (NCBI): domain Eukaryota; kingdom Metazoa; phylum Chordata; class Actinopteri; order Cyprinodontiformes; family Goodeidae; genus Girardinichthys; species Girardinichthys multiradiatus. Next base: position 26,540,839 of record NC_061817.1, read on the forward strand.
ATATTTGGAAAAGACTGGTGTATAAATCTGTGGAAGGACAGAGACCCAAGCAAACTCCAGAGATGCATATACTCACCAGGGTCTCCTGATAAGGTGAGAATAAGTTACAAAAAGACATTATGCATGTTATAATAAAGACAGTAGTGCTTACAAATAAATATATATTACAGCAGCTAATGATAACATTTTAAATAAGCAGTGTATATAAACAGTTTTCCATGATCATTGACTATTGCTGCAGTAGCACACATGAGAACCCCATGTCATGTATGTAAATTATACAAATAAGTCTATAATATGTCTATAAGCTTTTTATACCAACAGTTTTTAAATTGTAGTGTCCGAAACAGCCATTTAAAAGTTACAAAGAACATATTTTACATATTTATTTTTATTTAAATGAAGTAGAATTACCTCATTTATACATATATTCAGTTAAAGCAGTGCATTCTTTCACAGAAAAACTTGGTCTCATTGTAGAGATTTTTACCAGATTTTCTTAAGAGTTGTACGTCAAAACCAGCATTGGTTTTCCACCGATAAAGAAATAAAAAAACAACCTTCAAGGTATATAGAAATTGTGTCTGCAGGTTAAAAATTCAGAAAGCGACATCATTTTAAGAGCTGAAATCCATGTGTAATTTATGTCTCTCAGTTTACATTGAAACCCTCTGAAAGTTGAGGCTAAAAAAAGACTTAATTTCAAGATCTTTTAAAAGATATATCATAAAATATTCAACAAAGGGTCCTAGATGAATGTTGTACCATTTTAGAGGTTAGAATAAATGTTGGTTGTTGACTTGTAATAGTCCCTCTATTCAGCCAATGGGTAACATTTTTTACTGCACATTATTTGAACCAAATAAAGAGCGAAAGGATACATTCTGCCTGAAAACAAAAAGACAAAATTCTGCTTACGTTAGTCTTTAATACAAACATAGTGAACCAGTACGAGTAAAATTCCAATGTTTGATGGAAACTGGACCTTGCATGGACTTAATAAACATATCAAATCAGCTTTTTATATATCGTTACTGACAAGAAAATATCTCACAGACCACTTGGTTGATTTAAAAATTCTTCTCATCTTCTAGTGACAGGTTTCTTGTGGTGGGCGGGTTAGCATTGTTCTGTAAACTAGGTTGAAATGTTTTATATTATTACAGTATTGATAAAATTGTCACTTTATGTAGGGAACTGATCAGTTTGTGCTTCATTAACATGTTTTATATATATATATATATATATATATATATGCATTTGCATTATTCTCTGTATTTTACAAGGTTATTGTCTTTATTTTGTATTGACTGATGATCAAATAAACAATCAGAATTAAATAAGCACAACTTTTCCAGTTGAATTCACAGCTGGTAAAGCACAGACATTATAAAAAAAAAATGCTGCATTAAACTTTAGATTAAACCAAAATGTTGTCTTTAACAGCCTACTGCAACCCTGTTGGAGCAAGTCACAGTTGACGAGATCAAAGAAGAGGAGTTGATGTCAAACGCTGCCATTAACTCCGATGAGAAAACAATATGCAATGAAGGTAAGAAAGATGTGAGGAATTGGAAGGGAATAAAAAACGAGGCAGATTAAGCAGTTTTTTCCTACCTTCGGAAAGTTTGACTCCCTGCCTTTGTATATCAGAACATAAAGAAAGCATGGCTGAGGAATCAGATGAGCAGTCAGCGGATTACTCGGTCGATGTCAGTACTTGCAGCTTCCCACGTGATCAGGATGGACACCAGGGTGTGTCTTCAGGAGGTACAGAAGAAACAACTCTGCAGTTGATGCGTATCAATAATACAACAGAAGACATCTTTAGCACCCATATCTTTCCAATTGAAGTGGAGGACAATGAGGAGGATGATGATGTTCAGTTTGTCCAAGCAAGCCTAATCGAGGCAGCGTCGAGCCCTGCGGTTGGGCCCAGTCATGACGAACAGCAGACATTACCAACAAATATCAATGAGAACTGCCCCAATCTGGGTAAAGATGGCCTCAATACCTTGAATGTGGTCAGTTTAGAAACCACCAGAGCTCCAGAAAACAACACATTTACATGTCAAATATGCAACAGGACGTTCTTTCACAAAGGCACGCTGACACACCACATGAAGTCACACAAGACAAACTTCTGCAGCATCTGTAAGCAACATTTCCCTCAAAGGAAGAAGTTAAACTCCCACAGCTGTGTGCCTCCTGTTGCTCATCAGAGAATGAGCAAGTCGTGCGAGTTATGCGGCAAGACCTTTGCCAACCAATCAGCTCTAAGGATTCACTATGTTGTCCATACAGGTGAGAAACCCTACAGGTGCAGCTTTTGCGGCAAAAGGTTCACCCAAAAAGGCAACTTAAAATGTCATCTACGCATCCATACCGGTGAGAGACCTTTCCTGTGTGTGAAATGTGGGAAGACCTTCACACAGAAAGTGAACCTCAATCATCATTTATTGGCACACTTAAATCGTGAGGTGGTTGGAGGAGGGTCGTTAACTCAGAAACAATCTAAAAACTCACCAGCAGAAATCTCTCCATGAATGGACATAATGTCTGTTTATTAGCTTCATTCGTGGTATGCATCATATCACACTTTTTACTCCAGTTTAAATGCCATTAACGTCTCGATTGCAACGTCTCTTTGTCCATCTATAGTATTGTGCTTGAAACAAACATTTGTGTAAATTATTTTACAGCGTTTCTTATGTGTTTTGTCTCTGTTTAATAAAACAAAGCCATAGATACAAATGTGTTGATTTGTTTTATTTCATAAAACTCACCTTCAGTTACTAATAGAATCTAAGCTGCTAGAATCATCTCTGGAACAGAATAAGTTCATGTAAGCTTTACATTCAAAGAAAGCAATTTCTATTAGGCATAGTAATAAAACAGGACAAAATCTAATCAGATTTATTGAATGTTGACAAAACAATTTGTCTTCAATTGATGATCACAATGGAGCCATAAAAGTAAATATTCAAACTGTATGACAATGTTATCAATAATAGCCTGTGGAACTTATTTCAATAAATGACCAAGAGATAAACACTTTAATTGTAATTATATTCAAGGAGAAATGTCCTCAGTCTCATTTTAATGCCAAATAATTAAATATGCTGTATGACAAAGAGCTTTTCAAAGGAACAAACTTGTTTCACATTTTTGCTCCAAGGAGGTAGTTTAAAAAGTTGGCCAGGACCATAAAAAGTCAATGATTTGGTATTTCTTGGGACAGTCCTTTGGTGGCCTGAGATATTAGGAACAAAAACATGCAAAACCAAATTAAACATTAAATGTTTCCATGTCTTGCTGTCTGATCAGTCAGACTCAGACCTGTAAGAATAAATAGTGTATTAGCTTGGGCCCATATTCTCGACTATTGTTTAAAAACTGCTATGTTAGTCTCTGCGCTAAAGCTAAAAATATGACTAACAGTAGCACAGGTAACAATACAATAATAATACAATTCATCTCTCTTTGTTTCAAATCAGTATTTTTCCTCCATGCTGGAGGTTAATAAGGATAAACTGCCACATGTTGAGTCACTCTGAGCGGTACTGAGAGGACCTGTATCAAATACCTCTGGTTTGACCATCCAGTTGAAACACTGATGGTGATTTAAACCATATTTATATGCGTAACATTTACCACATCCCACACAGCTGTAAGGCTTTTCACCCGTGTGCGTTCGAAGATGAATATTCAAAGAGCTTTTCTGGGAAAAACTTTTGCCACAGTCTGGACAGCTGTAAGGCTTTTCGCCAGAGTGCACTCGTTGGTGAAGTTTCAGGTACGTTTTTTGAGCAAATCGCTTCCCGCACACAGAGCAGCTGAAAGGCTTTTCGCCAGAGTGTCGTCTAATGTGGACTTTTAAGCTGCTTAAATAGTTAAAGATTTTCCCACAGAATAAACAATCAAACCGCTTTGATGGCTTAACAGGTTTGGGCTGAAAGGTGAGTTGTTTGGTTGTGTTCGTTTGGAGACAGTTTGTGTAATCTGAGGGTTCCACAGAGGCCGAAGGAGGATTTGTGTTTTCCACCAGACTGCTCATTGCTGCGTCCTCTATTAATCTGTCGGCAATGGTTGGCTGCGTGCGCTGCAACAATTGTCCCTCTGACATTATGGGGAAATTATTCAGTTCCCCTGAGTGAAGCTGTAATTCATCAACAGATCTGTGAAGCATGTTGTCATCGTCAAACATCCCAACAACTGTAGAATATAAACAAATTCAGTTAAATCATAGGCAGTTAGGGCTGCAACAATCTGTGTCGTTAGGTCTCACTTCACTCTTACTTTTTCTGTTGTCAGCATGACTCATCGGTTGACCAATAGGGTGATCGTCATATGTCTCTTCTTTCACAAAAATAAGATCAGATTCTCCCCCCATCATGTCAGCTGCCTACCAACAGGATAAAAGCAACGGCTAGAAATACATCGCTCATTATTCAGCCCATCATATGACTTAACAGCAATAAATAAAACACAGCAGCTGACCTCTGCTCCTATGTTTGTCATAGCAGCCTCCATTGGCTGTCTTCTTTGAGGGTGAAGCTTCTCGTCTCTCCACAGGTCCATGCACCATTCTTTCCCAAATACTCCTTCAATGGCTGGAGCAGACTGGTGCTGATCTAGAAGACAAATCAGAACTTATAATGAAACTTGAAGAATATTGTCAACTCTCTATATAAGCATATAGACAGACAGACAGACAGACAGACAGACAGATAGACAGATAGACAGATAGACAGATAGATAGATAGATAGATAGATAGATAGATAGATAGATAGATAGATAGATAGATAGATAGATAGATAGATAGATAGATAGATAGATAGATAGATAAGCACAGAGCAACAATAAAGAGAGTATTGTGGAGTACATTATGCAGAAAAAAAAAACCCTCTGTGTCAGAACCCTTGATTCAGGTGTCTGACCTGAAAGTTGCCTGACACTAGTGTGTGCAGGGTAGGTCTGTCCCCCTCTAGCCGCTCTCAGCTGGACCTCCAGAGAGTAGCACCTCTTCTTCAGCGCCTCGTTCTCCGTCTTATGCAGAGATATCTCAGTGTGAAGGACGGAGGAGCATTCGTCAGCCAGGCTGCTGATCTCAGCCAAAGCCGCCTTTGTTAGCCTGTCCAGGATCACGACAAGCTGTGTACGAAAACTCCTGTTAGCGTTGTCGCACATCATCTCGCCGAGGTAACTCAGTATTTCTGGATTTGACGCGATTTCCCCCGAAGTAATGTTGCTTCAATAATAAAATATGCGATACAGCTGTACCGCAAAGGATTATGGGGAATCTATAGGCGAACGCACCACAATGTATACTGTATGTAAAGGCAACAACGTGTATTACTGCCTCGACTCGATTTATAAGGGGTTTGTTCATAATATATGGATTAAAATCGACATGAGACAGATAAAAAAAAGTACTACAAAACGTCTTTCAAAACACTTATAACTAAAAACATACCTTATAGTATAATTTTACCTATGTATAAAAATACATTTGTTATATACACATATACTGTTAGGAAATCAACACTTTATACATAATTTATCGTTATTTTTCCAAAATAGCCGAAATGTCACCTGTTTTACACCTTGTATATTACTTCTTAGCCTACGCACAATAAAACCTATATAACTGTTCTTTATTTGTAAAAAAAATAAAAATAAACATACATAATCAACGTTGGGCTACTGCAAAACAATGCTAAAAGAAGAGGGAAACAAACTTATTATAAAACTATATTATAAAATGTATAATATTAGATCTTTTGTCAGACTTCAAACTAGACATTCTTTTAAAGTATTGCCATCTAGTGGTTATTATTTGGAATGGCAACAAAATAGTTTTTCTGACTTTCCATATATGTATAGACGTATTCAGTGAATGTCCAAACAGTCCTTTTAAAATACCATATTTTTGGGATGTCGATGACAGATCATTGTTAATATAATATATAAATTTCAACTGGAAAAAAAGCTACTGGGAGACAACATATAACAAAATTAATAAATGAACAAGGCACATACGTTTTCTCACCCTTAAACTATTAATTTGTTTAAGGAGCTTTAAATTCAGTTACAGCATTTAAACATCTTGGATTCTAACCTAACATCAATTACAGAGAATCTGATTAATCAGGCATAAAATTAAACTGTCCAAGTATTATCTTAATGATGTTTACTCAGTTACATCCTTAAGGCCATAGTTTGCTGAGGGGAGACCACAACTCCACAGGATCTTATTGTACATTAGTATGAAGAGAAAGGTTCACAGATTCCACAGTGTTTTTTTTTATATATACCTTGGCACAGTGAAAACAGCCATCAATAATTTGAAGAAAATGGGACAATGGTGATGTTATAGAAGTTTGAGGTTTCCTTACACTTGCTATTGCATATTTTTATGGAGAAACTTTGTATACACAAGCGCACTCACACTCAGACCCACAGGTGTTTAGATTCGGGTGTTAACAGATACACAAATGTTCTCTATTGAGCTGCATTTACCACTAATTACATCTTGCATTCATAAGTACCGTGCACATTTTGGTAAAAAAAGCTGTTATTATGTATGTTTCTGCAGGTGTAAAAGTAAGCAGCGTGTTTTTCGTTTTCGTTCCTGTCTCCGTGTCCGTAACAATTGAAATAATCCAAAAGCAGTTTCTGATGAAGTTTCTTTAATGAATATCAAGCAGAGCTTTAAAGCGTTAGCTGTAATGCTCCACTTGTGAAAGTAAATTTGTTGGGCTTCTTCTTGGCACTCAGACAACAATTCTGTGTGCTACACTGCCGGACAGGACACAGTTAAAAAAATAAAAAGTTTAGAAATTTGAGGTTTCTTCAAAATAGATAAAAAGACGAGATAAAAACTTGTTAGAATAGCTGCCGAAAGGCCAACAGCCACAATGAAGGAGCTGCAGAATATTCTGCCAAGTACTTGTGTTCTGTTCTTCTGTTTCTTCATATGTCTAAAATAAGAGGTAGGGGTGTAAAACATAAGCTTTTTTCTCCAAAGTAGACATCCAGATCCTGCTCAAACTTTCTAAAGCCTTGTGGGAAAACATATTAGGGGTATCAGCGTGTGGTTCTACTGAAGTCTAATGGAAGCCCACAGATGTGACATAGTAATGATATATGCACATATTTTATTAGATAATGCTGAACCTCAGCCTGCAGTTATACAACTTCTAAATAAAAGTATTTACTTCTAAATAAAAATATTTGGTTAAAATATTTATTTTAACCAATGTTTAATAACCATTAAAGCTACTGACCTGCTGCTGGTTCAGCTGCTGTAAAGGCAACGTACTAGTTCCTGGAGTGTTTTATATTTATATAAAGCATTTTAACAAACCAACCTGTGTAACATTTCTCCCATGATGAGTTATTTTAAGTTGATACAGGCATTTGATAATGTATCGAATGAATGCACTGAGGTTTTATTTTACACAGAAACCCTCCCTTGCTGGAAGCACAGTTGTAGTCCAGATTACATTTGTAGGTTTTCAGGAGGCACTGATTTTGCGAGACTACAAAAACATTTTTTACAAGCCTTTTTACTGCTGAACTCGAGCCACACTCCGTAGATTCTCTCACTACACACTGACCTGCACTAAACACTTCACCGACCAAAGGTGCAATATTAAGGACTACCTCATGCTTTACATGTATATTTAGTACTTTGCAAAGTTAATTTCCGTATTACTATTTAACTGTGTATATTTCTCTTTTTTTGCTCTTTGTTGCATATATTTTTACTGATTGCTATTTATTGTTAGATTTAGCTTTGTATGTTTTACTTACGTTTTTCTTTTTACTTAAGTATTAGGGCTCTTAACTGGGACCTGAGTCCAAATTTTTACGTTAACATGTAAATGTGAGCTGGTATGACAATAGAACTCCTTGAGTCCTTGAAAAGAAAGCTATGATGTGTTCAAAATATGCACGATTAGACACACACCTTATCTTAAGCAAAGTGAACTTTATTTTCCAGTAGTTGTTTAAACCAGAATGGAAAAAAAGGAAATAAACGTTGGTAACTGGAGTTTTATGTGGTTCCGTGTATAATTGTTCCACCAAATGACTCACCTCCATAAATATTCAGGCCAGGATCTAAATGCACAGTTAGATGTTTTTTCAGATTACAGTTCTTTGTGAAACCTTTGCCACAGCTGACACAAACAAAAGGTTTTTCCCCTGTGTGTGTGCGCTGATGCATATCAAGGGTGCATTTCTGGATAAAACCCTTTCCACAAATAGTGCAGCGATAGGGCTTTTCTCCAGTGTGTGTGCGCTGGTGTGTGTACAGGTGGCCTTTCTGGGCATATCGCTTTCCACACAGCGTACATCTGAATGGCTTCTCGCCTGTGTGACTTCTCTGGTGAATTTCAAGCTGGCTGAAGCATCTGAAACCCTTGCCACACTGCATGCAGCCAAACCTCTTTGCAGATGAGTTCCTAAAACTGTGAAGCTTTACATTCCTGGGTGCACTGAAGTTTTGGGAGGCATCATTTTGAGCCACATGTTTCCCCTCCAGCAGGGTTGTGCATGTAGGTGTTAGTTGTGGATTCCACTGCATCTCCGGTCTCCTAGACACAGCAAGAGGCAGCTGGGTGCTTAAATTCACAAAGCTATTATTGAAAAGAGGCTGCGGGGGTCCTGCACTGGGCTTAGGATGCTGCATCACATTTGGAGCCTTTTGGATGTCTATGAGTGTATCCCGTCCTGTTGACAGTGAAAATGAAAATGTAAATACTTCCAATGACCAAGGTAATGTAGCAAAGGACAAATAAAAACAAATAAAACTCACTTGTTTCATTTGTTCTGCCATGTTCAGTGTTTTTCTTATCCACCTCTGATGGTTCCTCTTTAACCACTATTAGTTCAGACAACTCATTTGGTGGGTTTGGCAGCTACATAGATGTAAACAATAATAGCACTAGGTTACGAAGCGATATTATCACGCAGGACGACAAAGGTACATAATAACACAGTGGTTCTCAAAAGTGTACACACCTCTCTTTAAATGCCAGGTTTTTATGAGGTAAAAGTCTTTTAATTTTTCTATCTAATACATTTATTTTTCAGCTGAATTTTACCGATTAAGTGTCACAGTATATGTGGAAAAAAGCTTTGAAATGATTGTTTAAAGTCTAACAGGTTTGAGAGCTAATAATATGTGGATACTTACTTCAGTTGAAGTGTGCTCCTCACTTTGATGCAAACTGTCCATCTCAGTTGAGGATCTTGTGTTTTCCCACGAGGTCCCACTACTAGTGAATGCACTTAAATTAAATATAAAATATCACAGGTCAAAGACAACAAAAACAATAAACGTGAAGAGTTGCAGTTGAGAACAACACTGTATCTGCCTACTTTGAGTTGTCTGAAGCCAAAAATGTTTTATGTTCTGAAGACTGTCTCATCTCTGAGCATGCTGCTGCTGCTGCGTCCTGCCTGCGCTCTTGTGCCATGTACAGCAACTTCTCCATCAGCTGCAGCTTCTCTGTGAGAGAAGCGATTTCGTTTCGCCCTCTTGTTATTTCTATTTTCAACATCTTGGATTCAATTTCCACCAGTTTGCTTATTTCCATCACAGCTGTTTTGGATAGCGCGTCCATGATGGAGACGAGCTGCGTCTGGAAGGAGAAGGCTACCGACATGTTTCTCGTTGGTCTCCCGAGGGAAGCAAAATTCACGCAGGCGAGTTGCTACAGTCAAGATTACTTGTTGATGATCCCAACACAATGTAGTTACACTCTTTGGTGCGAGAAGAGCAGTGCAGGCATGATTAAGGGTAAAACTCAAGTTGTTGAAATGCAAACTTTGACCCCATCTAGCGGTGGGGCGGAAGCATCGCATATGTGCAAAAATACTGTAACATTGAGCTGAAATATTTATATACATTACCTGGTTGATTATAGCCTTAGTTGTTTTTGGGAAGACTTAACTAAAAGTCGACTTTGGGTTCTTATTAGAGTATTTTGGTCGCTACTTTTTAGGGGACTGCAGCGACCAGAATCCAATGCGGTGTTGCAAAAGATGCGATTGGCAGATGAAACGTCGTTTCAGGAAGTAGTGCGTGGAAACTTATTCATTTGCCGACTGAAATTTCGCGTGACCGTCTGCTGTTTAGATTTTTGTGTGCAAGGTATACAGAGTTACTTGTATCTATATTATTTATACGTTTGTACTTGCTTTTACATACTTGCGAACGCGCTTTTATTAACCTATGGCGCGTAGTAGTACTCTTGTCTACTTTACTTCTACCCACAGGAGAACAACGTAAATTACTACATTTACATGTAGCCTTTCATGTTTAGTCAGTTTTAGCTGTAGCTTTTATCATAAAAGAAAATGTTCGTCTATGTGTACAAATGGCTCATGATGTGCATTTGCACTCAATTGCAAAACTTTTGTAGTTGACGTCCTTTTAATTTGCAAGCTTGATCTCTTGTTCTTGCAGTGCTGGGATGACTGGAAGAAGAATTGTGGTGTTTACCTCCTCAGCAGAGCTGGGTCCAGCGTTGACCCACCTGGTGACCTCCCGGGCTGAGAAGGCCATCACCTCTCACGGCAGGTTCACCTTGGGTCTCTCAGGAGGAAGCCTTGTGTCCATGCTCAGCAAAGAGCTGCTTGCTCTGCCCCAGCTGGACTGCAGCAAGTGGGTTGTTGGCTTCTGCGATGAGCGGCTGGTTTCTTTCAGTGATCCAGAAAGCACATATGGGGTTTACAAGGTTAAATTTCCTGGTTTCGAATTAAATAGATTGTTCTGACAGTATTTTGCAGTAAATTACATTTCAATGAAACGCCGCCATACTTTTCTTGTATTTCAGAGTCAGTTGTTTTCCAAGATCAACATCCCTGATAGTGGAATCTTAACCATCGACTCCTCTTTGCCAGTGACTGAGTGTGCAGAGGATTACACGCGTAAACTGAAAGAGGTCCAAATCAATCACAAGCTTTAGTATTTTAGTACCTGATGTATTCTTTGAGGTGCATTACTTGTCTGTATTCAAAATCACAGGCCTTCCCAGGTGAAGACTTTCCTGTGTTTGACCTATTACTGCTGGGTATGGGACCTGATGGACACACTTGTTCTCTTTTTCCAGATCATCCCCTTCTGGAGGTGAGGGCTGGTTGTTACTGCAGTTTATTACTTAGTAATAACATGTCTGTTGGCCAGTGTATTTGGTGTTTATGAGATATGCACTGCTGTGCAAAAATCCCAAATAATGTCTCATTTCTTATTATTTTGCTTTCAAGGAGTGAGGCTGTTTTATAATCATGGGATTTTAAAGCTGCATTTCTCTAGGGCTTATTAAGCTCTTGCAAAGTTTTTTTTTAGCATCACCTGAATTTATTCTTATTTTCAGCCCAGTAATTCTTTGTCTAGTACCTGACACAGTTCGGTGCAGTTTGCAGACATACAATAGTTTTTCCAAGAATATATTAGTTGAAAACCCAACCGAAAGTAGAGCTTGAACTAAGAAATGATGCATCTCTCATGTCCTGTCTTGATCACTCAAAGGATTGGCTCCTTAGACCTGAAGTTTATTGGTTATTTCTTCTTCTGCACTGTGCTTTATGTATGCTTTAAACAAACATTCAAAGTGTTTGACAATCATCAGCATCTTTTTAACAGATATGCTGTTGATGCTATATGTAGAACTTATTCCATACATTTTCCCCATAAAGAAAATTTAAAAGTTTTGCCACTAGCGGTAAAAGACTGTTCCCATCTTCCAGTTGATCTCAGGGTTGGGGTTAAATTCAAGCAATTATACTTTTTATCTCAACCGACTCTATCATAAAAACCATCCCCAACCCACTCTGAGATCAGCTACTAATTAGCACTGATGAAAGTTCCAACTTTGGCAAAAATAAATGCTCTTTTGAATAAGACTGGAAGCCATAAATGTTAAATGGATATTCTCCACTGATTTCTATTATCTAACGGTTTGTGAAATATAAAGTATATAAAAAAATCACATCCAAAATATAGTTGGATGATTTTGGCATACAGCTCATGAAAACCCAAAATTCCTATCTCACAAAATTAGCATATCATTAAAAGTGTCTCTAAACGAGCTATGAACCTAATCATCTGAATCAACGAGTTAACTCTAAACACCTGAAAAAGATTCCTGAGGCCTTTAAAACTCCCAGCCTGGTTCATCACTCAAAACCCCAATCATGGGTAAGACTGCCGACCTGACTGCTGTCCAGAAGGCCACTATTGACACCCTCAAGCAAGAGGGTAAGACACACAAAGAAATTTCTGAACGAATAGGCTGTTCCCAGAGTGCTGTATCAAGGCACCTCAGTGGGAAGTCTGTGGGAAGGAAAAAGTGTGGCAGAAAACGCTGCACAACGAGAAGAGGTGACCGGACCCTGAGGAAGATTGTGGAGAAGGGCCAATTCCAGACCTTGGGGGACCTGCGGAAGCAGTGGACTGAGTCTGGAGTAGAAACATCCAGAGCCACCGTGCACAGGCGTGTGCAGGAAATGGGCTACAGGTGCCGCATTCCCCAGGTCAAGCCACTTTTGAACCAGAAACAGCGGCAGAAGCGCCTGACCTGGGCTACAGAGAAGCAGCAATGGACTGTTGCTCAGTGGTCCAAAGTACTTTTTTCAGATGAAAGCAAATTCTGCATGTCATTCGGAAATCAAGGTGCCAGAGTCTGGAGGAAGACTGGGGAGAAGGAAATGCCAAAATGCCAGAAGTCCAGTGTCAAGTACCCACAGTCAGTGATGGTCTGGGGTGCCGTGTCAGCTGCTGGTGTTGGTCCACTGTGTTTTATCAAGGGCAGGGTCAATGCAGCTAGCTATCAGGAGATTTTGGAGCACTTCATGCTTCCATCTGCTGAAAAGCTTTATGGAGATGAAGATTTAATTTTTCAGCACAACCTGGCACCTGCTCACAGTGCCAAAACCACTGGTAAATGGTTTACTGACCATGGTATCACTGTGCTCAATTGGCCTGCCAACTCTCCTGACCTGAACCCCATAGAGAATCTGTGGGATATTGTGAAGAGAACGTTGAGAGACTCAAGACCCAACACTCTGGATGAGCTAAAGGCCGCTATCGAAGCATCCTGGGCCTCCATAAGACCTCAGCAGTGCCACAGGCTGATTGCCTCCATGCCACGCCGCATTGAAGCAGTCATTTCTGCCAAAGGATTCCCGACCAAGTATTGAGTGCATAACTGTACATGATTATTTGAAGGTTGATATTTTTTGTATTAAAAACACTTTTCTTTTATTGGTCGGATGAAATATGCTAATTTTGTGAGATAGGAATTTTGGGTTTTCATGAGCTGTATGCCAAAATCATCTGTATTAAGACAATAAAAGACCTGAAATATTTCAGTTAGTGTGCAATGAATCTAAAATATATGAATGTTAAATTTTCATCATGACATTATGGAAAATAATGAACTTTATCATAATATGCTAATTTTTTGAGAAGGACCTGTATATGCTTTGTCTGTATCCCATGTGCAGGAAACGAAGAAGATTGTGGCTCCTATCAGTGATTCTCCCAAACCTCCACCACAGCGCGTCACTATGACTTTCCCAGTGGTGAACTCTGCACGATGTGTGGCCTTCATCTCAACAGGTGGAAGCAAAGCTACTGTTTTGAAGGTGATGGTTGAAACAATTATGAAATTTGCACATTTCAACATCAATTACACTGCCTGGCTAAAGAAACGTCGTCACCTGGATTTAACTAAGCAAATAGGTACAAGCCTCCCATTGGATAATTACTGCATGGGCAGCTGACAACAAGTTAGTTAACCCCAACTGGCGCAATGAGTTGCTTCTCATTTCCTAAACAACCATGTCGAAGGAAACATCCCATGGTCGTGGAAAAGATATCAGCCTCTTTCAGAAGGGTCAAATCATTGGCATCCATCAAGTAGTCAAAACATCTAAGGAGATTGCAGAAACTACCAAAAGTGGGTTAAGAACTGTCCAACGCATTATTGAAATCTGGAAGGATAGTGGGGACCCATTGTCTTCGAGGAAGATATGTGACTGGAAAAAAATCCTGAATGATCGTGATCGGCGATCACTGAAATGTTTGATGAAATAAAATTGAAGAAAAACAACAGTAGAACTCCGAGCTATGTTAAATAGTGAAAGTAAGAGCATTTCCACATGCACAATGCGAAGGGAACCCAAGGGATATGGACTAAACGGCTGTGTAGCCTTAAGAAAACCACTAATCAGTGAGGCTAACTGGAAATAAGGGCTTCAGTTTGTTAGGGAGCATAGAAATTGGACTCTGGAATAATGGAAGAAGCATTTAAAAGTGTGCATTTATCTTTTTTTTACGTCTGTATAGAAATCCATCTATATCCACAAAGCCACAGTAAAAATGACCCAATCTCTTGTGGAAAGACAAATGAAATTTAGCTAAACCTTTTTACTTGTTATATACATAAAAAGGACTAAAAACAATGCAGTAATAAAGGCCACAGCCATTTGACACACTAACAAATAAGAAGAGTTTCTTCTACTTATTTGTGTAATTATGCTGTTGGATTGCAACTCAGAGCTCATTGTTTTTGCAGGAAGTTCTGGAGGGTGGAAAGGTTTCACCGTATCCAGCAGCTCGCGTTGTCCCAACCAATGGAGAACTGTTTTGGCTCATTGATGACCCTGCAGCTGCTGCCTTGACTATCCAGGTAGAAAGGCCTGGTGCAGGAGCCAAACTGTAAAGCTCTCAGTCTGGTGATGAATCAGGACATCAACACTGTTTATGAGGAAGTACAGTATTGTACAACACTGCGTGGGTGAAATTCTCAATTAGGACACATAGATGAATTAACAAAAAACAAACCTGCACTTTCTGGTTATTTGCATTAGTGTTTCTTACTGTATGAATGTAATGTGTATTGGGACATGGGTTGGATGTTTTATTTAACTCAAGACCATGGTAACTACATTACAGCCTGTACATTACTGTTATACTTGTAATGCATCTAACACTTGAGGGTTATTGCCACATATGTGCCCCACTTTGATGAATGTTGAAGTGAAGCTGTTGTGATGTTGTCATTTATGTCATTTTTGGGTTTGTTTTTTGTCTTTTTGAGACCATATTCTGCTTCAAGTGTCCCTCTTTGTGTTTGAACACGACTACAAACACATCTTCACATTCGTCTTTTGGTGTGAATTAAACGGACCAAGTTACCATGTTTAAATACTGCAGCCCTACATGTGATGTCTACAGTTGATCTCAACATTTGACTGCCTGGAAATGCGTTTTAAATTTCTGAAATATCAAATAAAGAATGACTTGTTTGATTGTAAATTAACCGGTTTTGTATTTGGATGTTGTTTCTCCTTTAAGACCAGACCCGATCCCACCCCCTTTAAAGCTCAACTTCGCACTGCAACATTAGGACCTTCTGCACAGACTGCTTTATTTGTGATGTGCGCGAAGCATAAAGCTGCTGCCCTGTATAATTTAAAACGAGCGCAGTAACACGATAACAACACATTAAACTTAGATTGTTGTCGCAATGCACGGGCTCGCCTTCCTCTCCGCCGTGGTGCGCCTCCTGCTGCTCTCCTACTGCTCTCCTGTCCGGGGATACTTCGCGGAGGAGCGCTGGAGCACCGAGTCTCCGCTCCTGGCTCCTCGGGTTCTTCTCGCCCTCATCTGTAGAAACTCTGAGCACTCTTTGCCGTACTTTCTGGGAACTATAGAGCGACTCAAGTACCCAAAGGAGCGTATTGCTCTCTGGTAAGTTGCATAATCAAGGGTAAGATTATACTGAAATAATAAATGACTGCATATTTGGTAAACGTTTCTTCCTAAATAAGCGTTTGTACAATGTTGGGAAGGAATAAAAGACAAAAGGGGTAGACCTACATCAGTAGGGTTTTTTGGGGGCATTACCAAATTATGTCGCGCAGTGATCGTTATCGGACTTTAACAAAGTCACTTTCACTTCAGCCCGCACAATCTAAACGATGAAATATATAGTTTGGGTTTAAAAACACATATAGATCCAACTCTGCAGAAAGAATTGAGCAGAAACAAAGAAAACAGATCAGGCTTTATGTGCAAAACTTTGATCTGTAAACGTGGAGGGGAGGGACGAGATGGATTTGGCCACGAGGGGAGCTGTGTGATTCAGTGTTCAAATACAAACAATATGAAAGTTTATTTCAGCCATTCACTATATCTCTCCATGTTTGAAACCAAACGTGTCGAGAGCATAATAGGCCTTATAATACACTGAAATATACATATAAAAATATGATCCCTTTGCATACTTTATGTTCCTACTTTTTTATTGGACGGTTTAAAAATAATAATTTTGTACCTCTAAAAAAACGTCTAGCTGTGTCAAATCATTTTGTAATTTCTTACCCAGTTATGCAATTATTCTGTTAGATTAAATGTGTTCCCTCGGCCATTTTAAGCATCTTTTTCTCTACCCCATCCCAGATATTTGAGGCAAGCACATCTTTTGAAACAAATTTAGATTGTGCAGACATACATTAAAGGTAATTTAGACATCTGTCTGCACCGTTTGGTGGGAATAAGAGAGGGTTTTCTCACATAAAAACCAAGTAAATAACATGCTCCAAAAGCCCACCCACACTTGCATGCTCATCGTTTAAGTGGCTCATCGTGGCAGCATACCCTTAGGACTCAAGAGGAGTGTTCATCATGAAGTTATTTAACAGAATTAGAGGAGTCTTTTATGAGGGAGTTTTTTTCAGTTAAAATGTGTTAGGTTTGTCGAAGATCGTGGGTAGATGTTCAGCTCCACCCTCTACTGTAAATAGTTTTTGACAGTTTAGTTTTGCATGCTCTGCAGTCACAGTTTGTGATGTTCTAAATGCTTCATGTTCTTTGCATTAGGCTGGGAGTTCTCACAGCTTGTTTGTAACTGTTCCAAAAACCTCAGAATCATAACCCACCAAACTGTCATTTAAATCTTTGGTGTCTGCAATTAGTGCTGCAGTCTATGATACCGCAGTAAAAATAGACCAGATAATGGAGGTGCAACTCATGTGAATATGTGTTTAGAGTAAAATAACTTTATAGGTAATTTGTAGTATCTTTTTCGCAAAATGTGTTTAATCTGTTTAGGAACTGGAAACAGTTTAAGGACAAGTTGGAGTCCTCTACACCTTCTTGCATTTAGCAAAAAGATTCCCAAGAAATCTTTCCATAACATCCATTATGGCTTTTATCCAGAGAAGTGAAAAAATGAACCCAGCTATCAGATGGCAAGTGCTGTGGTTTATGTGTTGTTGCATTATTGTTTTTTTCTTTCAATATCTACTGCATATGAGCTGAGTAAAGTATGTGGGCATGGATCTATCCTGCATAATTACATCAAACGTGTTTTTTAACAAGGCATGTTCATTTGTTTAAATGATATCAGATGTTCAAAGTTTTTTACACATTTATATATCTTAGATCCCTTTATCTTTTTCATGTTTTGCTATGTTACAACCACAAAGCTATATGCATTTATTGGAATTTTATGTGATAGATCAATGTAATGTAGTTCACAAGAACCATGTTTTGTTGCAGTATAGCTACACGTCTTTTTGGATATGACTACCAGTTTTGCTCATCTTGATTATTTTTTGCTAAATCTTTCAGCTGTATGTGCTGAAACAATATCTGTGGCATGTTTTCATTCTTCTAAAGCGTGACATCAAACTTACCCTCTAACATGGGTACATTTGCCTCAGACAGTTCAATTTTTTAAATTTCTGTGTTAATGTTTTACAAACAAATGTTTTACTTGTCAACTGTGTCTTGTGTATACTTTTTATATTTACTTTTTTAAACCACCCCTAACCTAACCTAAAATATATCAGGTCACTTCAGTGTTTTTGTTTCATGATGTTGGGATTATTAACACTTGTGTCAGTTCCCACAGCTGCATACAATGAGATTACAAAAAGTTAACATAGGGCTATTGTTATTTGAGTCATGGTTTTTTCTTTCAACCCAGTCTCTGACTGAGCTCAGTCAGACAACAGTTGGCAAACTGCTGTTAACCTTTTTTCACCTGCTGTTCTTGGTCAAACTTTACTGATGTTATATGTTTAGTATTTCCATTTCTTGCATATTTACAGGGTAGCAACCGATCACAATGAGGACAACACCACAGTAATTCTGCGCGACTGGCTATTAAAGGTGCAGAACCTTTACCATTATGTAGAGTGGAGGCCAAAAGAAGAACCCAGGTTTGTTACATGGAGCTTTTAGTAAAATTCTGTGTTGCTTAACATAATCACAGAATCAATTAACAAACAATAAAAATGTCAATCAATAACTCTAAGATGTCTTTCTAAGTCATTACACGGATGAAGATGGTCCTAAACACTGGACAGATCTCCGGTATGAGCATATTATGAAGCTTCGACAAGGAGCAATGGAGTCTGCTCGTGAAATGTGGGCAGACTACTTGATGGTAGGTCTAAACACTACTCTGTGGATACAAATCGGAACACAATAAGACTAGACATGTTCCCATTTTTAAGCACTGTGCTATCTTTTGAACTATTTTTATCTTAGCAGACAATGGATAAGTATAAAATGAAGGCACAATCACAACCACAGTTGTAATTTAAGAGGAGCACAGGGTGTTAAATTTAACACTCTTCCTTTGTCACTCCTAAGGTGTGTACTATGGTATAATGCATCTACGTTTTGAACTGTGAGCACAACATGGCGCAGAGTTCTGTTTGTTTTCCCCTGCTCAGCCCACATTGTTTTGCTTCACTGGTGTGTAATTCTGAGGTTTCGAACATTTTGAATTGCAATAATTTTATCTCCTTAGAATTGCTTCTCAGCTTTCTCTTTTGAGAGAAAAAAATTAAATGGACTGTTTGTTTTAACTAGACAGTTACAACTAATTAGTAGAGCCCCGTTTATGTTTCACATTCACTGTTTCGTTTTAAGACAAAGCACTTTACATGTATTCATGGGAAATAAAAAGCTTATCTGAGTTTTAACATTCTTGTGAATACTAAGTACACCCTTGCTACTTGCATTAGGATTTAAAAGGAAAAGTAGGTGCCAGGTATTGCTAGTCAAATCGTACCCCTTTTCTGACCATCAGTAGGTGTGACTACCTTTATAAAAGCGGGTGGTTTGCTCTGTGTTAATACAATGCCAAAGATGAAATACATAATCAGGAACATAAAGAAACAGTTGATACTGCCTCTCAATCTGGCCATGCCCCAAAAATGTTTTATCAAATTCATCCAAGGTCATATGACGCTCAGGAAAATTTCAAATAATCCATCAACTACATATCAAACAAGAAGGTCCTGGGTTCAATTCCCAGCCTGGGGTCTTTCTGCATGGAGTTTGCATGTTCTCCCTGTGCATGCGTGGGTTCTCACCGGGTACTCCGGCTTCCTCCCACAGTCCAAAGACATGCCTGTTAGGTTAATTGGTCTCTCTAAATTGCCCTTAGGTGTATGAATGTGTGCATGGTTGTTTGTGTGTTGCCCTGCGATGGACTGGCGACCTGTCCAGGGTGTACCCTGCCTCTCGCCCATTGCCTGCTGGAGATAGGCACCAGCTCCCCCGCGACCCACTATGGAATAAGCGGTAGAAAATGACTGACTGACTGACTACATATCAGATGCTGCAGGCCTCACTTAGCATGTTAAATGTTAGTTCAAGGTTGTGCAATAAGAAAACGATAGAACAAGTATGGGGTGCTCAGAGAAAGCCAGTTAGCACCTGATAGTAGGGATGCACTGATTGCCTATTTTTAAAAAGCCTGACCTGACCATTCTGATTTTGGCCATTACCATTTTTTTTAGAACTGACACTGTCAGGTGTCACAATATACCTTTAAAGTTTCAAACTTATTTTACTGAAAAACATTGAACAATACCTGTGAAACAGCACAAACTTGTTTTAACCGCACGAGGTAGTGCTCTGACATATCAATGAAACCTTTAGAGCATTGCATTTCCTTCAGTCTTTCATTTTTCACATTTTAAAAAGAAACAAAACTTGCACAATAGGTTAGACAAGTAGATAAGATTGGTAGATAAGATCTGTTTCAAATGTAAGTATCAGCTGATCACCAATCTCCCAAAATTAAGGAAATCTTGGGTGACTGATCAGCCAGCCGATCGGTTGGTGCACCCTACCTGATAGCCACTGAGTCTATGAATTTGCCAATTTATTCTAGAGTCAAATGTTTGCCTATCTGGTAGACAGTTTAAATTTTGGTGTAATTTGATCATCAATGGGGTAATCATCTCAAACACAGCAGCAACAGAATGACTGAAAATTAACACAGTAAAGGTGCTGAATAGGCACAGTCAAATTCTAGACCTCAGTCTGTTTGAAATGCTGGAGAAGGACCTCAAGAGAGCTAAATTAAATACCTGTGATGTCAATTGACTTGAAGTAATGCTATAAAGGAGAGTTGGACATAATTTTTTCTCAATGATGCAAGAAAGTGATCAACCCATTCAGAAAAAGACTACTTCCATCTTCTGCTGCTAAATCTGATCTTCACAAGGGACTGATCATGGGTTTGTCCTTCTTTACTGTTTTTGCCCCAACCTTTCTTATGTTTGGCTAATTATAAACATATATCCTCTCACTTCTGTGCAGTTTGTGGATTGTGATAACCTTCTTACTGATCGAGATGTACTCTGGAAGCTAATGAAAGAAAATAAGACTGTAATAGCTCCAATGCTCGAGTCCCGTGGTGCCTATTCAAATTTCTGGTGTGGAATGACCTCACAGGTAGTATTATAATAATTTGGTTTACCTGATCTGACTTACATAATGTATTCACATGTTAATAAACCTTCCCTCATTAGGGTTACTATAGACGGACTCCTGCCTACCTACCTATCAGGAAGCAAGTCCATAAAGGTTGTTTTGCTGTTCCAATGGTTCACTCCACATTCCTTATAGACCTCCGGAAACAGGCTTCAAGGCATCTAGCCTTTCACCCGCCACATCCAGAATACAGTTGGGCATTTGACGACATCATTGTGTTTGCATTCTCTGCTCAGATGGCAGGTATTTAACAAGTAATTGCTTATCTTATAAATGTAAGCATGTTATTCATTTGACTGTTAGTTGTAGTTAAAGGGGTATTTTTTGCACTTTACAGATGTTCAAATGTTTGTATGTAATAAGGACACCTATGGTTATCTTCCTGTACCTCTACGCTCCCACAATACTTTGCAAGACGAGGCTGATAGCTTCTTACACTCGCTATTGGAAGTTAATGGTAAGTTATCTGCATTTTGACTGCAACCAACCTCCTCCTTATTGCTGGCTTCAATTCTTTCAATCTATAACTGTAACTTATTCTTTAGCATGGATCTTTATCCAGCATATAATTTTTATAATTTCTGCTTTCATCTTTCATATTATTTCCTAGTGCGAAATTCTCATCTAATACCTTCCAAATACATCCATGTTCCTAGAAAAAAAACTGACAAAATGGGCTTTGATGAGGTACGTAGAGTGGTGTGAAGATGGTAATTGCAAAAATTGCCTTCGGCCCATTTCTTTTCTGTAAGCATCCCCCTCAAGAGTTACCACTTGATGGCTTTATTTTTTTGTGCAGGTGTTTATGATAAACTTGCAGAGGCGGAAAGACCGCAGAGAGCGTATGCTAAGAGCCCTGTATGAGCAAACAATTACATGTAAGGTCATTGCAGCAGTAGATGGAAAGTAAGTTTACTCTTCTGTAAATATTAACACAGTTCAGTCTATCAAAAAAATGTTTTTCTTAAGGCAATTTGTGTCACATTTTTTCTCTTTTCATGTGGAGTTTCCCAAGACTCTGTTCTCGGGCCACGTGTATTCAACGTTTAAATGTTCCCCCTATCTTAGATTATGGAGTACTTTATCTCTTAATACCTGTATACAGATGATGTATAACTTTATACGTCTGTGTCACCATATGGCCACATTTCCTTACAATCACTGTGCCTATAATATCAGTAAATGGAGGGATCAGAATTTTCCTCCAACTTAATACAAAAGGCCAAATTAATGGTGCCAGATGTGCAGGATTAGAGATCAATATTCAAGTATACTCAATGAGGCTAAGGACCAGACAGAATGCAAAAATACTGGGTTGGTTAAGGACTGAAATTTTAATAACCACTGAAAAGCTGTTAGTGATTTAGCTGACTACCATCTTAAAACCCTGCCAGAATCAAGCCGCTGACGAGGGAGGACAACCGAGTCAGCTGTCCAGGGCCCACAAGTGGGCCCTCCAACCATCAAGTTATGGTCAGCAAGGTGTTTTTTTTTTTTCAAAATAGGACTGTTTTTGAAGAAAGATATACACCTATTATTTAACTTACACAGAACAGTTTGTATTTCTTTCTTCCTAATTGTCAATGCAGTAGAGGGGAGGAAGTCCGCACCCCCATTCCAAACACAAAGATGGTTTGGTCACTAACAATTCTGACTTTTAGTTTATTAATCCGCTTCAGTAAATTATAAAGGACAGTGTAAATCAGTAGTTAGTTGCTGTGTGGGGTAACCAATCAGATGTAAGGGCTCTTCTCTATTGTGATATAGCTATTATTTCATGACATACTTTAGTACAGGAAATAAAAAATATAGAACAATTTCAATTTTCATGTACTATTTTACATTAGATTTTATTGAAATTTTAATCAGATTGCACAGTTTAATTGTTTCATTGAGTAATTAATTGAGACTTATAACATATATATATATATATATATATATATATATATATAATTATTTTTTTTTTATTATTATTATTATTTGTATTTCACAAAACAGGAACCTATTAATTTTTGGATTCGTGTCACTGTTGGGCTTCTGTGACAGCATTATCTAAAATCTGTTCTAATGAGGAGAATTTAAAAATCCAAACTATGGAGCAGATAGGGAGGAAGAAGAGACGCTCTCCTCTTCTCTTCTTCCTCCCTATCTAGTTACAGAATGCTGTGAGCGGGGGCCCATCTAAGATAATCTTGTCACTGCACTGATTTTCTGTTTGTATAAGATGCACATCATATGTGATATCATCTGGACCCTGAGATGTTTATTTGGTATAGCATTTAGTTTATATATTCCTCAGCTCTGGAAGTAATTCACTAATACCCTGAGATGGTTTTGAAACAGTTGGCTCATTTAAAGCAAGACTGTAAACATTACTGTTTACTCTAGCTTTTCACACACATCTTAGCTTTTTATTTGTTTTACATTTGCATATTAATGTTTGGTCCCTTCATGTGATGCTTAAAATTGACTATATTTATTTCGCTGTACTTCGTGTCTTTAGTGCAGTTTAATGGTGCTTTACAAATAAACTTGTCTTGCCTTCATTTCAGAGCGATGAATGTCAGTGAAATTCATGCCTTGGGTATTCATATGCTCCCAGGATATGAGGACCCTTACCATGGTCGACCACTGACAAAGGGAGAGCTAGGTTGCTTTCTTTCCCACTATAACATCTGGAAGGAGGTGAATGTCAGAAGCAGAATATTTAAACAGTTTTGAAACTAAAACAATACTGACAGGTTATTTGTCTTAGATTGTAGATCGCCATCTGCAGACTTCCCTTGTGATTGAAGATGACCTTCGTTTTGAGGTCTTCTTCAAACGTCGCTTGATGAACTTGATGAGTGAGGTTGAACATGAAGATCTGGACTGGGATCTTATGTAAGTTCGTTCTTCCTTTATTTATCTCAGTTATATTCAGTCAGCAGTTTTTCTCACCAAACTTCTGTTTCTTTCTTTCTTGTAGATATATTGGTCGGAAAAGAATGCAAGTGGATCACAAGGAGAAAGCAGTGCCAAATATACATAACTTAGTGGAAGCAGATTATTCATACTGGACTCTAGGTTATATGATTTCATTGCAGGGTGCTGAAAAGCTTTTGAAAGCAGAACCACTGAAAAGGATTTTGCCGGTAGATGAGTTTCTTCCTATAATGTACAACAAACACCCTGTGTAAGTTTTTACCTCAGCAAGTAAAAGTGCACACGGAGTTACAGAAACGTCTTGGAAACTTCTTGTTTTGCTGACTTTGCCATTTTATTCACAGCTCTGATTATATGGAGCAGTTTGAAAGCAGGGACCTGAAGGCATTTTCTGCAGAGCCTCTCCTGGTGTATCCAACTCACTATACAGACGATCCCGGCTACATCAGCGACACTGAGACCTCCACTGTGTGGGACAATGATAAGGTCCGTACAGACTGGGACAGAACAGCACGCTCTGGAAAAACTCAGGAACAAGCTGAGATCAGCCGCGAGGCCCAAAACACAGACGTGCTCCAGTCCCCTTTGGACAGTACGGCTCGGGACGAGCTTTAAGAGAAACTGAGACCTTAAAGTTTATGGATGCACTAACCATGCCATCTGAGATTTTTAGTTTTTTAACCTTAGTGTTATGATTTATTTTCACTGCAGTTTAAAGAAGGATTAGATTTTGTAGATATGACAAGTTAAAAAGGGATCATGGCTGACTAATGTTGTGTAGTTTTATTTTATTTTAATTGGGCACTAGACTTGCCATTGGTAATGGCATTTGCAGTACTCACTTTCTGTCTGTCATACAGAAATTAACAGATGCAATAAAAGCAAATTAAATGTGGTACATCTTAGCCATTTTAGGTTTCTTAATTATATGTTGCACTGCAAAATGTTTCTTTTCCAAATGTCTTAACAGTGCAGATGTGTAGAAAAACAATCTGAAAATCAAGCAGAAATTTAGGTTTCAAGTCAACTTTTGGTGCTAATTCTCATTTCAAAATGGAAGATATTTTGCAACTTTGTTTAGTAAATCACTTTAAATGAAATAAACAGTGTGCTCTGGGATGCATATGACTACATGTTACACTTACTTTTGCTATAAAAATTATTCACCTTTTACTGTGTACAACCAAATCAATGGTTTATTGTGCGAAGAGAAGAAAATTAAAAGTTTCCTTTAAGAATTAAAGTTTGTGATTATTTTTATAATTGTATGTAATATTAACAGCTGTGTTTTTGTCTATGTGTCTCTGTTAATGCATATTGGCAGTGAAAGCTTATATTTGAAATTACACAAATTTAACATTTAAATGTTTATATCAGATGAAGTACCTGTTAGCTGTGACCTCCTTAGCTCTCCTTGCGCACTGGGTGCACCATCTGCTATCTGTTTTTTCCATCAGGTATAAGAAGCATAGATGAAGTGCTAGATGACATGTTTTACCACAAGCTGTTACATATCCATCTTTAAGAAATCACCATTCTTTTTATGTAAGACAGCACAAACCTAACACAGTGGCACCTTCTCGCTATATTTGGTGAGATAGTGTGGGTGGGTCCTACTGTGACACAGAGATACACTTCCTCTTCCCCTCATGGTGAAAACATTGGCCAACCTCCACTCTAGCAGAGGAAGATCTTCTGATAGATTTAACGGTAGCAAAGTCAGAGCGGTGTGCTGGTCATTTTCTGCTGGTGTATCTCTGCGTATACAAGTTCTAGAGCAAATTCCCGACCTCTACAACAGCACATTTTTTAAAAATGGTGTATTGTTGAGTGAATGTAGGTGCAATGATGTGCGAGTATATCTGTTAGGATCTAGCTGGTACGTGGAAAGCAAGGAGAAATGGAAGAAGGAGTATTAAACAAGGATTCTCTAACTACAGGTGAGAATGCAACCTTTGGTTAAAAGTTTGCTTCAATGATCTCTTGCTCTTCATATATTTTGTTCTCCAAGGTTATTAATAAATCTTTAAATTTTTTTATCAATTTCTATCAGATGTATGGTAGAAAATGACCATTTTGGCAAATTTGGTTTGATGTTTTTTGGAAAATTGCTGACATTGCAGTGGTGCCATATTGGAATAGACTTTGCATGTGGGTGCATGCACATGTTGCATGCACAGTGGGCCTAAATGTGCCTGTTAGAGAAGTGGTGGTGCTTTGAGGCATCCTGCTCGTCACAGAAGGGTTTGTGAACTTCCTGAATTCTTCCTTCATTTTGAGACATTCTAGTTCTGTCTTTTGTATGCTTGACTTCTGATTTTTTTATTGAACAGGATGTGGCCATTATAATACGATATGACTGGGACTGGTGTACCAGATCACAGATGTGCAGAAATGTTAACATTTCTGTTTAGAAATCTTGCAAAATATGCAACAAATGTAATGATGTTAAACGTACATGAACCCTTTACAAAATCTTGCACATAATCAGCAAACAAAACTGTTTTGGCCTGATTGTGGAAGTTTGATGTTGAACTTTGCTTAAATATGTTTCTTACTCTCAGTTCACTTTCTGTCACTGAAACCCTACTGGTGTGAAAAACAGGCACTCTGTGCATTATGGGACGTGACACAAATTGTGAGCAGGATGTGGTTGACCAAGATGGAGGCGCCTCTTAGAGAGGGAGATTTCTTTAACTTACTTGCTGCATCTGTTGTAATTAATTGGGGTAAAACCTATTTTATTGTCAGAAGATGAGACAATAGTTGAATAGCATACACACAGAAGTTTGACTTTTCATTTACAAAATACACTTTTTATCTGCCTTGTGTATTTAGCTCATATTTGATCAAAAGAACTGTGCTTCTCAGAAATCTTCAGGAAATGCTGTGAGATACTATTGTCTAAAAGAGGACCTCAGTTCGATTTTGTTTTATTCAGTAACTAATCCTAATATGTGTGTCATTTGTCTACTTGTAAAATTCATTATGTTTGTAAACCGTTCTGTAGTTGATGTGTATCACACAGTTTAACCTGCATGTGTAACTGCAATAAAAAACAAAACATCTGGATTATGCACTATTAGGTGTTTATTGTTATGTATTCAAAGCTGATTTTGCCACATCTCTGTATTCATTGTGTTCTATCAACATGTTTTATTAAAACTTAAGATGTGGGACATAAATAGGATGACCGTCTTATCATATCTTTTTGATTTTTTATTTCAGAGGTGAGGAAGCCTCTTAAATATGAAACCAAGCGATACAGTGAGATCTTCAGGGATTTCGATAATCTTGATCTCTCTTTAATCTCGACGTAAGTATATATATATGTATGTATAAACTGTTGAACCGGATATTTGTGGCTTTTTTTATTTGTTACAGAAAAATAAAGCACTTATTAAAATATTCACATCTAAAAGTACTGAATTACATGTTTAGCATTTATATTCATACTTCTTTCTACATTTTAATAATTCTTTTTATATGTATAGGTTTTTTATCATCTCTAATTTGAATTCTTACTTTCTGATAAACTCAGATAAAAGTCCTTCTAATTTAATGAATTTTACACAACTGCTGAATTTCCTTTAATTGACAGAGATGTTAACAAAATTTAATGCATAAATGACGTAAAGTAGGGGAATAAAATGACCCCTAGATTATGTGATTCCTTTTTACTTTTGTTATGAAATGGACACAGCTCATATTCATTGACAAACCCTGTAGTTTTGAGGTATTTGTTTTTGATTGTGCATTTTTCTCTCCTGTTACATTTTCTCCTGTGTTCAGAGAAGTAGAGAATCTGCTAATAGATAATGATTGCCAATTCATCTCAGAATCCAGCCCTGGAGAAGGTGCAGAGTTCACAGAGCAAAATAATGAACATGTAAGATTTCTTTTCCTTAAAACTAATGAGAACCTGTCTGTTATTAAAATAGCTGATTTTATTTACTCTAGAAAAAATGAATGTCTGTTATCATCCCTCTAACAGAGTGCTGTGTTGACTGTAGATGTACTTAGATAGTGTAAGCATTTTTTTAATTTACAGATTGGTGCTGAGGGTGGTGAAGGCGATGGAAACCAAACAGGTACTATTTCCTCCTGAAGTCAGAGAGTAAATAAGAATGCTGGTGAACAATTTATTGACTCCGTGCTGTGTAGTCATCGTCATGTCTAGCTTGCATAAACCTTGAGCAGGTGATGTACAGGGCCCTGTACAACATTTATCAGAACATTGTTCCAGTGCTTAAGGTCACTAGTTTAATCACCTGTTCAGTGACATGATGTCACTGATTTAAGTCATCCTATCAGTTTCTTACAAGAAACATGAGCTGCTGTTAGCAATGCATAGTCTATTTTAGTATTTGCTATTTCCTCACTCTTAGCTGTAAGTTACAGTTAACCTGTTGTAACAAGATTAGGATAAAGCAAGAGGATTTAAGCGGGACACAGATGCTCCAAATTTATTACACTCGAGAAGAAAGGATAGACTAAATAAAGAGATGTCAGAGTTACAAGGCTCGGTGGAAAAAATACAGACTAAATAGACTGCACCCATTATTAGATGCTCCGGTGCTCAACTTCCACAGTTTAATGAAAACTTGTTATCACAGCAGACCGTGTGTAGACAACAAAAGCCATATATAGTTAAGCCAAAAAATATTCATGCCCATGACAGAGTCAGATTTAATCTTACCAGCATTTTTATTTTACCAACATATTTATTTTGAATGGAAGTAATTTTAAAATTTTGTAGTGGCTCAGTCAGAGTCCTGAAAGGTATATAATCTGTGGAGGGAGCTAAAGATTAGGGTGATAGCAAGGAGCTCTTTCTAAATCAAAGACAAAGGAACATTTTCTAAATACCTGCAGAAAGATGCCATGCATCTATCTATCTATCTATCTATCTATCTATCTATCTATCTATCTATCTATCTATCTATCTATCTATCTATCTATCTATCTATCTATCTATCTATCTATCTATCTATCTATCTATCTATCTATCTATCTATCTATCTATCTATCTATCTATCTATCTATCTATCTATCTATCTATCTATCTATCTATCTATCTATCTATCTATCTATCTATCTATCTATCTATCTATCTATCTATCTATCTATCTATCTATCTATCTATCTATCTATCTATCTATCTATCTATCTATCTATCTATCTATCTATCTATCTATCTATCTCACCAGAAAATGAGAAAATGGTTTTACATGGATTTTTAAAAAAAAGGTATAAATCAATTTCTCCCATATTATTAAAATTTAAATAATAGTAATAAAAAATCTTCAAGTTATTTTAAATCTAAATCTCTCTGGGTTATGAATTAGCTTGGTCTTAACTGCAAAGACACAAAAAAAATCATTACACTAAACAAAATCTTGTTACTTCAACAACTCCTCCCCCACTCTGTTTTATCTCTGAAGGCCAATCAACACTCCAGGAGGTAAACCTTAGTGCTACTGTAAGATCTTTCACTCAGCAATCTGGACTAACTAGGATAATCCTCAATCCAAGTGCCATGGGTGGTAGTCATTTAGCAGCACAGCATTACACATGGGCTGTTTTCTTAAAACGTTCATAAGGTCTCCTCAAACATTGAATTTTTAAATAATCAATACGAACACATCACCAGGCCATACTTTTTTCACCCTTTTGGATTACTTTTTGATCTCTGACAAAAAAAATCCCCCAGTTGGATTTTTCACATGCTACAATTGGATTTGGTGTCCACGTCAAAACATTGAGGAAATAAAATCTACATGGCTGAGTGAGGAACCTCTGAGATAAGTTACAGCACTCTTTCTGATGGCCTTTACTTGTTGACAATGCCATAACGTGTGAACTTGTTGGAAGAATTACAAGTTTTGAAGTGAAATTGTGACAACCTTCTATTCTCAAACACTGCGCTGGGTTTGAACGCAAAGAAAAGGTCAAAGAATAAAACGTTTTGTGGAGAGCTATTTTAAGAGCATGTAATTTTCACGCATACATCATCCACTCAGTGGCAGAATGACTCAGAGAGAAGGAAGTCAGAGGTTGGCAAATAAACAAGCTGTCAGCCAGTTTACAGTAAAGTAATGACATGGTGATGTCTGATAGTGCCCCCCTGGCTCTGTGATGTTGTTCTGGTCTCATCAAGTGGCCCAGCTCTCAAAAGCTGACCAGAAGTGAACAGGTGTGAGGGGGAGGGGCCATTCAAAGAGAGGAACAGAGGAGAGGAGGGAAGTTATTTTTCTAGAGCTGTTCATCTGTGGTTGATATAAGCCCTACTCTATGACACACATCCCTTTTTTTTGGAAAAATATACATGAACTGTGTTGACATGTTCACATTCTGCTGAGAACACCAGGAAACGACAACTTACCCTGAGGAACAGCTATGACTTTCCAGATGCAATCAATTTTTCCTGTGCTGGGTTTGTGTTCCTTTTTAAAACTTTGTTCGATTTTTTGGTGGCTCTATCTTGTCTGATTTGAAGTACAATCTTGGGGCTGACACTGTAGAATAGATTGGTGTTCCTTTGAGGCTGGTGGTAGATTAAGTCCTCCAGGAAAGAAAAGCTTTTGGGTGTAGTTCAGCAACCCCAGTATTATCTCTGGATTCATCTCCAAGTGTACAAAGCCTACAGTGATGCTGATGTACTCCCTCACAGCCCAAGAAGCAGACTTGGCCCTCTTTCGCTGTGAGGAAGGAGTGGAGACAGCACTGCAGTACGGCAAGATGTGGTGCCGCTATGCCAAGGACCTTCTTGCCTGGATGGAGAAGAGAATCTGCTTGGGTGAGTTCACAAAATGATGAAACAAGGTAGCAGCAAAGTAACATGCAAATGAGTGCACTATCATGCAGGTGGTGTATTAAAACATAACAGGTAAGCAAATGCTGCCATACAAGAGTTGTTCACAAAATGCATGTTGACTGTCATTCACTAAGAAGATAGTTGTTTTGGAAAATGGTGGTTGGTCTTTGGTGGTATTGTGTATTTCACCAAATGTTCTTCAGCTAAAGAAGCAGAGCATGATCTTGCTTTGTTTTGGCAAATTGGGAGAGAAAAAAAATACATATATGTGCACATGCAGTATTTTAGTAGAGAAATTGATCATATTTTATAATAATGGACCTACTGAGCCTGCTTGATCATGTGCAGTCTCCCCAGAGAACAACACATGGAGAGAAAGGATTAAAGATTAGCAAGTAAGAGGAGGGTAATAAAAAAGACGGGGTTCATTCAGAGCACATAGACACTGGTTACCCATCCACCAGCCTGAACAGGTGGTGTCCAGAAAGGGATATAAAGATTACAAGTCTAGAGGAAGTGATCAAAAAACAGAGTTGCTCACAGAAGCTGTGTCTGAAGCAGTCTATTGCAACAACATATAAAACTGGGTGGAGCTCAAACAAAATTAATGTTTACACAGTGAATAGCAATAAGTTGTAAGTTCTGTTCTCCAATAATAACAGTACACTGCCATTTTTTAAATAAGGGCTTAATTACAAAGAAACTAATAGGGACAAATCATGACTAACTGCTAGTCTTTTATTACATGATGATAATCTAGAAATTATGACGTACTAGGTACAAGTTCAGAGTGAGTTATATTTTTAAGTCATTTGTTCCTTACTGGCTTCTTGTGTACTAGACTTTAGTGTCCTAACGTTGACATCACCTTAGTTAAAAACTGAGCAGTTTGGGTGTGGGTAGGTCACTATATGCATAGGTGCTGTCATTCTGCAGAAACCAACCACAGAAGGTGAGAACGGGGTGATCACATCTTAGCTACTTTTATCTTGAGTACTGGTGCACCATGGGGCTGTGTTCCCACTCCTTTCCTCTACTCTGAGTTCACACTGGACTGCCCACTCATTCATACCACAAACACCCTTCAGTTTGCTCAGGAGACTGACATTTTGGTACTGAGTCATGACAACAACGAAACAGCCTACGGAGAGCGGATAAAGCATTTGGTACAGTGGTGTTCCTATAACAACCTGGGTCTTAAAATAAATGAATTCAAAGAAATAATAATTTTAGAAAATTGAAACAGACTACGAACTTTAAATTTTATTTCTTCCATAGATGATAGCAATATTCCAAACAACCTCTCTACTATTCTCAACACACCCACTTTAGTTTTCCTATCTTTCAATGTGGACCTTGCAAACCACACTGTGCAGCAATAGGACATGGGACTCTTGGTGGTGGCCTGGTAGAACGGAGTCAGCAGGTCCTAGGAAAGCTGGATCTGCTTCAGTTTCTAGAGAAAGTAAATTCTCTGCTAAACAGATGTTGCTAAAATGTGTGTCAAAGTAATCAGAAACTGGCTGATTACTCATTAACTAATCATTACCAAATATCAGCTATTTAACAGAACTTGATCAGGAGTTTATCTCTAGATATTAGATAACCAGATTTATTTCTCCTTTGTCCCTTTTTAACTAAGTGTGGCCCTTCTTTTAAAATGAAATTATTAACATAATTTGATGAAAGTTCATCATAATGGAACCTTTAGCATTAAATTGTGCATACACAGTTTTAGAAATATGGTGTCAATATTACCTGATCTTTTTAATTGACAGAGCAAGAATTTGCAAAAAATGTGATGAAGGCAGCTGAAGGAGCAAAGGTCAATGTGGTACAACAGGTACGACCTTGGTAACCAAATAAAAATATTCTCTTCTTTTTACTACTGTAATGTTTTGGAATGCAATATTGTACCTCAAATCCGAAGTTGGTAAAACAAAATAAAAATGTTCTTGCCTCTTCAGGAAATGATGCCACTACAGTATATTTACACCATGGCCTTGGAACAAGACATAAAGAATAGTGTGACCTCCAGAAGGACTTCAGAGCTCTTGCACAACCGCTGCTACCAGGTAGAAATGTCAACATTCAAACTTCAACAAAAAGTTTCAATAAACCATCTTTAGATTCTAGGATGTTTGATGCCAAGCATTGTTTTTGTTATATAGGCTTTGGCTGACAAGAGGACCGAGATCGATAAGTGGCGCAGAGAGTTTAAAGAGCAGTGGGCAAGGGCACAAAGGAAGATGGTGAGTGAAACAGGTTTTCTGTTTATAGCTGAGGTGAAGCTCTGTTTATTGCAAGACATTTCTTGTCAAACTCAAAAAGCTGTTGCTAAATAGGTGGCTAGATAGTTACAATAAAAGGCATTCTACATTTAGAACACAATAAAATGGTAAATGTAATATATTTTTGAAGTCTCTCAGTGTAGAGGTGGGGCAAAAAGGAAAAAGGGAGAGAAGGAGAAAAAAGTAATGGAGAGAAAGAAGGGTAAAGAGAATACAGAATAACACCCTAGAAGACTGCTTCTACACCTGCAGAAACAACAGCCTTGTTACCCAAAAGTGTACTAATGAATGCAAGATGTATTTAGTTTTAACTGCGGCTCAATATATAACATCTGTGTATCTGTTAACACCTGTATCAAACACCTATGGGTGTAAGTGTGAGCATACTTGTGTATATAAGGTTTCTCCATAAAAATATGCAATAGCGAGTGTGAGAAGCCACAGACCTGCCCCCCTGGGCCCAAGACAGACACAGAGGAGATCTGAGCCACAGACATCCAAAGGCCCCCCAGACAGGAACCCTGGGGAGGACGACCGCCGGGACTACCACAACCACCCTAAAGAACAGAAGCGGAGAGCCCCTGGGGAATCAGCCAGCAGTCACAGCGCAGAAGCCCCAGGGAGGTGCAGCTGGATCTACTCCAGCGCAGATCCAGCCATGTACCCAGAGACCCAAAAACCTGGGACACATCATTCTCCAAGCAGAGGCCCGACAGAGCTAGGGGGCCCAGGCTCCGAGAGTGAGCCAGCACACACCATAGCACCCAGCCCCGGACACCGAAAACCACCAATACATCAGCGGGCAGAGACACCAGCCAAAAGTATGGAGTGTGTCAGGAAGAAAATAGAAGAAAAAGATTATCCAGTAGAGGGTTAGGGTTAGGGCAACAGCCCAAGACACAACCTGGCACAAAAACAGGCGCACACAGTCACAATCACACATTCCGACCCTCATGAGTACACATAAAAAACACTCACACAGACACACCCAACTTAAAGACACACAACAATGGACATCTTACACTCACTCACACTCCCCATACATACTCTATACTCCCAGGTCCAGGTACTGATACCCTAGAGGGGCAACCAGCCCATGGACACAAGAGGTGGTCCCCTTCCTTTGGAGTGGAGACAGGCAGACCGCCCCAGCACCAGCCCAGACTAGTGCCGGCACCACCCGAAATCCAAAGGCCCCTGCCCAGTCCCCGACCCTCCGCTCCAACCCCAGTCCACAATGACCCCCGTCCCCATCCAGAGAGGGGGCCACATACAATGGAGGGCTGCCTGGTCCAAATGGACCTGCCCAACCAGATCCATCCTAGGAACCCTCCAATGAATTCTGATCTCAACCCCATGAGCTCCCCCACTCTCCACAAACCCCAACATGAATCTTCTCACAGGGCCACCCCCAACCAGAACACAGATATCACACATGCCCCCGGACCCAAACACCATAGATCCCCTCCCCACAGGGTTGCACCCCCACAGATGAGCTCCACCCCGAAAAGCCGATAAAGACACACACAGCTCCACTCCAAGCACCCTGCCACATCCTGCCCTCCACCACACGGCATGCCATGATGGTAAGGCAAGGGCCCTGCGCAATGCCATCCAAGCCCCTGACCACAAGCGCACCAAAGTAGACACCACCGAGCAACGGTGCCCTTGACCCCACATCAAGACGGGACAAACTCACCTGGCAAGAGGTTCCTGGTCGGCAGCATAAACCCGGGGCCTGCAGCCCCCACCATGCCCCTGCAACCACACAAACGCACCACATCCCTGCCACTGCAACGACAGCCCAAGGAGAAACCCCAACAAGCTCAGCTCCAATGTCACCGGTCTGCCGATTCAAATGCTGGTGACCCCACATCCAAAAAGAGGACGCAACCTTACTACCCCACACGCTGCAACTCCTCCACGCCACCATCCAGCCCTCCGCCCCGATACCCGCCGGACATGACGTGTTTGGATGCTTTTTTATAAATCATCTGTAACTAATAATAAATATTACCTTCTTTATTCTACTGTGTATAACTATTTTTTATTTTCAGAATGATGCAGTAACAGCT
The DNA here is from genome assembly GCF_021462225.1 of Girardinichthys multiradiatus. NCBI lineage: Eukaryota > Metazoa > Chordata > Actinopteri > Cyprinodontiformes > Goodeidae > Girardinichthys > Girardinichthys multiradiatus. The sequence continues at coordinate 26,575,772 of NC_061817.1, forward strand.
TTTAAAAAGGCCAAGCATCAATACTTCCAGCGCTGTGAAGAGCTGGAAAAGGCGAAAGCAATCTCAGCGAAAGCTGTGGATGATACAGTTGGAGTAAAAACACTCGATAAGAGGAGGAAGTCCAAGGATGAAGCCCAGTCAAAGGTTTGTTAAACTTAAGTTATAAATACATGAAGTTAATGCAGTCCTCGGAAAAAAACACATATTTGTCTTGTCTTTATTTGTTTAACTCTGAACAGATATATTCATATTCGCTCTTGCATTAAACCTATAGTAAGTAGTGTCAGATAAACTTTTTCCAATAGTATTTGCGTCAGTTTTCCATGAAGGCCTTATATTGATGATGGTAAAGGGATGCTCTAAGTATTTGCTATGTTAAGTCTACACAGTAACCTTTTTTGAAAAGACGGTGGTAATTTAAGTACAGTAAGTATGTGTTTTATCCCATAAACAAAGAAACATAAAGAGGTTTTCGACTGTTTACCAACTCTCAGGTCCACTTTGGGTTTTTCCTAGGTTTTAGAGGCAGAACTTCTCTACAGACAAGGTGTAATTGACGCCCAGTTCACCCAAGACGAATTAGTAAAGACCAAAGAAAGAATCATTTCTCACATTCGCAAGCTCATCTGTCAGGGAGACAATTTGCTCAAAGAGGTTGGTATAAAAATAAGAACCATTGTTTTTTTATCCTGTCATGCATCTAGACAAGGTGTCTTGTAAAACAATGATTTCAGGTACCATTGGTAACCCTTTGCCTTAATATACTATACTGTATGTATACACTGCTGTGTTAACTAGCTAATGTCTTGTTTCAGCTAAGAAGTTGCAATGCTTTTTATACTTGTGTAAATAAACCACGCTTCAACACTAGGATTTTTTAGAAGGTTTTTGACATGAGCTTACATTATGAAAACAAAAGTTACAGTTTTACCTCAAAAAGCAATTGTCTTAATAATGTTATGTTAAAAATTAACACCTTAACAGTTATTGACCCTTGAACCTCAGTGTCTCTTTGCCTCAGGTCACAGTCAATATGTTCTACTACCAGCGACAGCAGACAGAGCCCATGCCTCTCAGTTATCAGAACCTTGAGTTGACTTGCAGAACTGTAGAGCCTGGAGAACCCTATGTGCTTTATATCCTCAGCAAGCGTCGCCCTGAGCAAACTCTCCAAACCTTCACCTTTCAGGACTACACTCCTCATGGTAAAATGTAAGGATCTGAGCTAAAACATTTCTGAGATTGGAAGTTTTTCAATAGAACTGCAGCAGACATTGTTTTATATCTACTGGTTCAATGGATCTATTTGTGCTATTTTTACTATTTTACTCACCAAAATTATGTTTTTAATCCTTTATTTAAAAGCACCAAAAGAAAAACCAGCAACATTCTCAGCCCTCTGCAGGATTCTTTACCAATGACAGAGGATAGTCCTTACAAACGACTCACTGAAGGCAGTAAGGGCTCCACAAGATTACATCATGACAAAAAAGGTTTTAACAAAGTATTCTCTTTAGTTTAACTTGTATTTTGATGCTCTTTAGGAAAAACAGGGCACAGTGACAGTGAGAGTATTGGTGGCAGTTTGGAATCCCTTTCGAGCCCTGGTAAGAACAGCCCTTCATTTATTCCTGTAACTAAATATTTGCATAAAAATGAAGATTTTGCCAGAATTTAGCATTTTTCCTGTTTCCTGTTTAAGCTTACAGGAGACTTCCTAAAACCGGATCTACTTTGACAGTATCATCAGATGATTTGGATGAGCGGGACATGGTGTCAGAACCGGGTTGGTTTCCTCACTGCACACATTCATATCATTCGTACCACTATTGATATTAAACTTCATAAAACTGTCTTCTTTCTATGTCCACAGAGTATGCTGATGGCCAGTCGGTAAAAACACGAATGTTTTCCCGAGCTGCACTGACACATCGGCTCAAAAAAATGAAAAGCAAGATGGTTAAATGCAAACAGTGTGATAACTACATTGTTGTCAGTGGGGTTGAATGTGAGGAGGTATGAAGCCATGTCTGACAGATTAACTGTAATGATGCAAACTATTATGGACAAAAGAGCAAAGCACATTAAAAAATATAAGAAAAGACATGATAATATTTGTTCTTTCTCTCCCACATGTTTAGTGTGGGCTAGCTTTCCACAGGAAGTGTATGGAGGTGTGTCAGCTGGAGTGTGAGCAGAAGAAGGGCACAGTATTTGGAGTGGACCTCTCTGTGATTTTACAAGACAGGCCAGATGAGGTGCCGTTTGTTGTTCGATGCTGCACATCTGAGATTGAAAGTCGTGCTCTCTCTGTTCAGGTAGTTATTTACCATTTTTATAAAGGTCAACCCAGAATGTGTAGCTTCTCAAGTCTGAACGTCTTGTCTAATATCGATGTTTGTTGTTTGTTTCTCAGGGGGTATATCGTGTGAGTGGATCAAAACCTCGTATTCAGAAGCTCTGCCAGACCTTTGAGACACAGAAGGACCAGGTGGACCTTTCTGATCTCTCTCCACATGACATCACATCGATCCTAAAGCACTTCTTCAAGGAGGTACATCTAGAAGTTGCAATTAAGTTCAATAAAAAGGCTATTTATCATTTGATTTGAAAAAAAGTTTAGTTACTTAAAAGAACATTAGTCATCATTAGCAACGTGTCCTCCTCTCAGCAAATCATATCATTGCTATACTTTCTAGCTTCCGGAGCCTCTATTAACCTTTGACCTGTACAATGAATTCTTGAGGGTGGGAAAGTCCTTTCAGCACCTAAGTGAAAGGGAAACCTCACCAGACCCCAATGAGATAATGGACAATATTTACAAATTACAAAAGCTACTGAAAAAGCTTCCTTCACATTGCTACACGACTTTGCAGCACCTTATTTCTCATCTGCAAAGGTAAGCATGCTACAGAGTGAAGATCTTTATTTCCACTTAACCTAACTCTTGCCCCTTTGTTTTTATGTGAGGTTGTACTTACATCTGTCAATGTTTTTGACCCCACAGAGTTTCAGAGAATTATGATAATAAGATGTCCCCAAGCAATCTGGGCATTGTGTTTGGGCCGACATTATTGCGCCCTCTAGTGTCTACGGACATGGCAATGATTGCCCTTCTGGAGACAACCTACCAGTCTTTGCTTGTGGAGTTCCTCATCACACATCATGACAGGATTTTTGGCATTGAGCAAAGCATAAATACACCCCCTCCCCCAGCCCCTACAGCACCTCTCCCAGAAACACCTCCCAGAGCTTCCTGTCCCGTGGATGGAGTTGTTTCGGACTTGGATCTTGACACTTCCCCTAGAGAGCGTCCAAAGTCTGTAGAAGTAAGTATCATGCTCTTAAAAGGATAAATCACATTTGCCTGACATTTACTTTGTGCGTACTTTAATTAGCCTTAGCACATTAACCTTTTGCTCATTTCTTCCACATTATGAAACTGCACACCTGCTCTATTTCTGCTTGAAGCTCTGTCTAGCATAAAGTCCTTTCAAGTTTTAGTTTCTTGGACTTTGCTATTTACTTAAACTAGAATAAATGTAAATCCCACGTTAAACATTTAAAATGACTCAATGAAATTACTCAAAGGCTAATAGGATCAAAATCATTGCACATAATGTAGCGGTTGCCCCATTTAGAATTAATCTCAGAATGTAGCAGGATTAGAAGCGATCAGTAAACAATCCCAGAAATCCACCTCAACTTGTATCGTTCCAACAGAAACAAGTTATCAAGAGAGACTCAAGCGAGGGTTATGTATCTGACAAGTCTTCATCCAATGAGGCAGTGGACCAGCTGAGCCTTGAAGCCAGTGAGAGTGCAGGTAGGCAGATGTGGGCATAAAGCAAATGTCCCTGATGGAATAAATAAAACTGATGTCATAGATATTTCGTTGTTATTGGTATTTTCAGTTGCCCATGTAATACATCAGATGCCATGTTAGGCTAGTGCTAAAAGACATATTTAAATGGTCAAACCTGAAGATAACAGGTTATTTACCTAATTTCTTACATACAAGCTGCTGATGCTTAGGTGGAGTTGCAGGGTATTTTTTTAAACTCTCGATGCCGTGGGTGTAGGCTGCCACAAGTTCTGTTGTCATCACTTTTTTCAGCGCATTTCCTCTAGTTATTTTTAGAACTAAGACTTCCCTTTGATGGTATGTGGTTTCATAAAACAGATATACATTTACATTTTGCAAGATTCATTTTAATTCAGCAGTTGCACAAATAGTCAAAATTTTACCAGACTGATGACATATGATTAACATTAGAAGTTGTGGTGTCATTCATGAGTCTTCATATCTAACTTTCGAAAACAAAGAACAAAATAAACGAACTTGTCTTTTTCTGCTGCACAGGAAGCTTACGCTACTCATATTGTGATAAAGTTAATTATTTTCCATAATGTCATGATGAAAATTTAACATTCATATATTTTAGATTCATTGCACACTAACTGAAATATTTCAGGTCTTTTATTGTCTTAATACGGATGATTTTGGCAAACAGCTCATGAAAACCCAAAATTCCTATCTCACAAAATTAGCATATTTCATCCGACCAATAAAAGAAAAGTGTTTTTAATACAAAAAACGTCAACCTTCAAATAATCATGTGCAGTTATGCACTCAATACTTGGTCGGGAATCCTTTTGCAGAAATGACTGCTTCAATGCGGCGTGGCATGGAGGCAATCAGCCTGTGGCACTGCTGAGGTCTTATGGAGGCCCAGGATGCTTCGATAGCGCCCTTTAGCTCATCCGGAGTGTTGGGTCTTGAGTCTCTCAACGTTCTCTTCACAATATCCCACAGATTCTCTATGGGTTCAGGTCAGGAGAGTTGGCAGGCCAATTGAGCACAGTTATACCATGGTCAGTAAACCATTTACCAGTGGTTTTGGCACTGTGAGCAGGTGCCAGGTCGTGCTGAAAAATGAAATCTTCATCTCCATAAAGCTTTTCAGCAGATGAAAGCATGAAGTGCTCCAAAATCTCCTGATAGCTAGCTGCATTGACCCTGCCCTTGATAAAACACAGTGGACCAAAACCAGCAGCTGACACGGCACCCCAGACCATCACTGACTGTGGGTACTTGACACTGGACTTCTGGCATTTTGGCATTTCCTTCTCCCGAGTCTTCCTCCAGACTCTGGCACCTTGATTTCCGAATGACATGCAGAATTTGCTTTCATCCGAAAAAAGTACTTTGGACCACTGAGCAACAGTCCAGTGCTGCTTCTCTGTAGCCCAGGTCTGGGGAATGCGGCACCTGTAGCCCATTTCCTGCACACGCCTGTGCACGGTGGCTCTGGATGTTTCTACTCCAGACTCAGTCCACTGCTTCCGCAGGTCCCCCAAGGTCTGGAATCGGCCCTTCTCCACAATCTTCCTCAGGGTCCGGTCACCTCTTCTTGTTGTGCAGCGTTTTCTGCCACACTTTTTCCTTCCCACAGACTTCCCACTAAGGTGCCTTGATACAGCACTCTGGGAACAGCCTATTCGTTCAGAAATTCCTTTCTGTGTCTTACCCTCTTGCTTGAGGGTGTCAATAGTGGCCTTCTGGACAACAGTCAGGTCGGCAGTCTTACCCATGATTGGGGTTTTGAGTGATGAACCAGGCTGGGAGTTTTAAAGGCCTCAGGAATCTTTTGCAGGCGTTTAGAGTTAACTCGTTGATTCAGTTCATAGCTCGTTTAGAGACCCTTTTAATGATATGCTAATTTTGTGAGATAGGAATTTTGGGTTTTCATGAGCTGTATGCCAAAATCATCCGTATTAAGACAATAAAAGACCTGAAATATTTCAGTTAGTGTGCAATGAATCTAAAATATATGAATGTTAAATTTTCATCATGACATTATGGAAAATAATGAACTTTATCACAATATGCTAATTTTTTGAGAAGGACCTGTAGATACAGTAGATCTCAAATCAACAATATGCATGTTTTTAGAAATTTTATTTCAGTTTCAATTTGAGAAATAAGATACATTTTTTCTACAATATAGCTCAGACAGATATATTCAGGGAAGGTTTGCTTAATTTGCTAAACTATATGCAAGATAACACAAGCCTTGTTTATAGTCAATAGCTTGTGATAGCACTAGCTTACTTTTTAAATCACACAATTATGTTTTTTTTTTCACTCTAGTCCTAGCTATGAGAGCAACATCAAGTGATTCTCAAGGCAAAGCTACAGGGAAATCTTCCTCTGATTCAGGCACACAACCACATTATCGTTTTACAAGACAGCCTGTGAAGTATCACCGGTATCATAACGTAGGAACTCAATTCTCTAACCCAGACTTTGCAACACCTCAGCCAGCAACTCCCAAAAGGGTCAGTCATCGGAGTGCAGACAACAGCAGCAGCTCCTCTCCAGAGGCTGGATCACAGAGCGTTCTACAAAACTTAGAAGGCCACTATGAGATCATTCAGCAACCCCACCAGGTTACTACAATAGCAGAGGGTAAGGTGGATGTTCCACTGAGCCCTAGAGAGGTTGTGCAGTACATGCTGGGAGTGGACACCACAGTTACTTCACCTGGAGATGCAGTTCCATCCAGTACAACTGAGAGGTCCCCTCATGAAATGACAAGATGGAGACAAGCTGATAACAATGCAAATTTGAGCAGTAATCGACACAGTGTTGGACAGAATCGCATTCACCATCCAAAAACCATCTCTGCTGAGCATCACCTGACCTCTCCAGCCCAGAAGATCCTGTCTAGTTTGAAGCTAAGACGCAGCCACTCGGAGAAGGAGGAGCAACTCTTTGTTTAAGGAAAGTTCACAATTTAGCTACTGTCATCATCTACATACACTGAAGGACTGCACTTAATTTACACTGTGTGTAAAAACCAACGGTGACTGAAACAGTAAAAATTGACTACATTCATGTAGTTTTATAAAAGAAAATCATATACTGTATTTTGTTCACTCTGATTCCCGTACCTTATCTGCAACTACTACTGCATTAGTCCCTACTTTAATTTTTAAGAACTGTAACTTTTAGAAAAGTTTCATATCTCAAACTCAATTCCAAAACACATTAAATAAATCAGGGATGATGCTTACCTGGACGCCCTAATACCTCTAAATCACCTTCTTTTAACTGTTAACCCTCCAGTAGTGTAATGCAACAGCCATACAGTAGATGTATTTTTCTAGTGTTAATTATTCAGTATTTGAATGTAACATGCAGGTGCTTTCAATTAAAACATGCAGACAAGCACAAAAGCATGATTTTGTTATCATGTGAAGACCATAAATGTTTGGTTTTATATTTGTTTTATATTCAGTATTTTAATCTCCAGAGTAATATTGTCCACTTAGCTAAAATAGGCTTTATTAGTGTCATATTGTTATTAATATTATCATGTCAGTTTTAGTTTAAGATAAATGCACCTTTCTTCTTTAGACACAAGAGGGCGATAGTTCGGTGTAGGAGAAAACCATGTCAGAAACAACAGTACAAAGATAAATAAAACCTTTTATTATTTGCATTCCTTGTTTTTCTTTTTTTAATATGAAAAATAATACTTTTCGAACCCCGAAAATATACATTTTCATCCAGTGATCTGTGACAATATGTAGAAATTGTCCAGTAAAGCAAGTTTATTTGTGTATTATTTTTTCGTAATATTTAGGAGGGTTCTGTTCAGGTGCAAGTGCTCATTTGCCTTTGCTTCTTCAGACGTTCATCCCAAAATCAAGATGTTTCGGGTTAGTATATAAAATCAATGCTAAAGATTTATTTGTTATACAAGGGGATATCAATAAGTCACTAAGTTATTGCTTAACTGTGCCCTTTATAAGAATCGATCTACCCCTAAACACAGATTCAAGAGATCTTTCTCATCTGAGTTATCAATAGGCACACATTATTGCTCATCTTCTCTCATCATCTTCCGCACCTTCTCCCTCCCTCCGTGCCTGTCCATCTCCTCCCTCCGCTCCCTTTTTGCGCACAAAACAAACCAGAGCGCGCACACGGCTGTCGGAGAAATCAGGAGACACAATAGACCATATTTTCGGGCATCATGGTGTTGGAATTTCTTCCGTAAGCAAACTGTGAGGTAGCTAATGTGGACGATCTGTAAAATCGCGTCTGTTCTGTCACACAAAAGCTGGAAGTTTCGCTGGATTTAAATGTTGCCAACCGAGATTTCAGGAGTGTGTTTCACCTCAAGGTAAGACTCTGAAACTCAGGAACAGGTTGGCAGAGAAAGCAGCATGGACATGTGCAAAAGTTAGACTTGAGTGAATTCTTCGTATCATAAAGCAAGCTCTGGGTGGGATGCTTTTCTCCATGAATGTACAGGGTAAAATGAGAACTACTCTGAGATTTTTGGGTGAATTGTTCCATGATATTTAGACTGAGAATGGATGAGGTGTGGATTATCCATTCTCTTACTATTCTTATATTGTCTTATGTTGGATTTTGTCAATAATTATTTTATACTGTCAGTGTACGGAAGTACTTTTTTCTTCATTGAGAGAGATAATCAAATCCAATTGTTGGGCAAAATCGTTGTTATAATAAATTATTATTATTATTATTATTATTATTATTATTATTATTAGGCTACTTTTGACCACTCATTTGGCTGAATTGTTAACTGTAATTTTATGTGACTGAATAAGTAAATTAACAGAATGAGACCAACATCTTATTGACCAATCCCTGGTTTTAAAAGAGTAACAAAACAACATTTCAGGCTTTCACAACCTATTGCTGTATGGCAATAATTTGATTTATTCACTGAAGCCACACAGGAAAGATCCCAAATCAGATTAACTGCATTTACATAATTTATTTGTTTAGTTTGATAATTTTGTTTAACAACAGCCCAAAACTCTCTCTCTCGTATGTTTTAAACTACATTCAAAGAGTCGGAAATTCCAGAGAGAACCGGAACTAAATTTATCTCTTTTGCCAAATGATAAACTTATCACTATTGTTTTATTAATTTATTTCATTCTGAATGTGTTTTCTAATCAAAATAAAATCGAAAAAAATCCAAGTTATTTTTTTATACAGCATGCTTTTGCTAAGGATGTGTTTTCACAAAATATAGTGGAATAAAATAAAATAATAAAAATTTAAAAATTAAGGTATTTTTTGCCGTTAAAAAAACTTTTGTTGACGTTTAAACAGAATGTATTTCCAGTATTGGATAGCAAAAAGCCTATGTTTTTATTTATATCTTAAAATAAAAAAGAGAAGAAAGAGTACGAGAAAAAGAAATGTTTTTGGCATTTTGTCTTTTTATTGCTTCGTTTTTCAGTAGAATCTAAACAGTGTAGGCTTCATAATAACATTTCAATTTTAAAAGTGGCTTGTACAATTTAGGCGTATCAGGGCCAAATCAAGATTCTGAGGCGAATACTGATATAAAATTATGTTTGAATCAAAAATTAATATTTGATGTTTAGGTTTGATTCGTTGATTGTAGCTTCAATATGTATTGTTTTTATTTTTCTCATTCTCTAAATTTAAAGATCTGAACCGAATCCAAAATAACTGTTTTTGCTCATTCTATTTGATTTGTATGATCTATACATCAATGCCGCACAAACAAAAGACGGACTGGTGCTTAGTTTTCCAGCTTTGGCTCAGGTGTACTCCTGGTTTAGTTTGGGTTGTGAATGTGCTGCGATGTTTTCTTCGATATTGTGTAATTTTGTCTCTTTAGCGATCACACTGAGGGAAGGAAAGAAGGAATGAAAACTGAAGAGAACCAGCAGTCCTGTCTGCAACAGCCTCCGTCCTCCACGCCTTTTGGTGAGCTATTTGTGGCAAGGAAATAAATGCTTATTAGCAGAAGGCTTTTTTAAAACATAATTATCTACATAGAGAGACTTCGAAAGCTTGACAGATGAGAATTTCTAATTATATAAGAAATGAGTAGTTAGGCTAAGTTCACCGCTCCCTTGATAAATAGATAATGAATATACTTAAAAAAAAAAAAAGATTTAATCTGAAATTTCCTTTTGAAACTGAGATAAAAAGTCCGTCAATTCTCACAAGACAAAGAAGTGTCAAATTTTTACGTGAAATGTTATGAGAGTGGCCCCAAAGTAGCGATAACCATCACAGATGCCCCTGTACTGATTCATATTTGTAAATGTTTAAGTTTATGACTTCAAGAGAGATGCAGGCAACATTTAACAATGTTGCTCTTTTCATACAACATTTATCAAACATAGGCCAGAAGTGTGAAAGGAAACTGTGATCTTACTTATGGCCACGCAAAAGAACGTCAATTTCTTAATGCGAGAAATAAAATTTCATTTTTAAACATTTTAAATATAGGATTTGTGTCAAAAAGCTGTGTAACCTTTTTGCCTTTGGAACATCAAAAGGGATTTCCCTTCTTCTTTGTCAGAAGAAACAACAGTTGGCTTGCGCCAGATGATAGGCTTAAGCTTTTTTATTTATTTATGAGAACCAGTTCTGGCCTCCTCGATGTAACTGTGGCTGATATGCTCCAAACAGGTCCAGATTTCAGAGGAGGGGGAGAGGTGTGCGCGGCCTGCGAGTCTCCCATCGCCGACCGCTTCCTGCTGCGCGTGAACGAGCGGTCCTGGCACGAGACCTGCGTCAAGTGCGCCGTCTGTCTGAGCGCACTTACCGGGACCTGTTACTGCAGGGACCGCCTGCTGTACTGCAAGCATGACTATGAAAAGTAAGACGCATCTGATAACACAATAAGATTTAAAAAAAAAAAAAACTATTGCTAGACTAAGCATTTAAAAAAATATATACTGTTTTCAATATTCTTTTGAAAATGAAAATTATGTTGAGGGTCAAATTCCGGGGCAAATGAGACATAACGTCATTCATAGGGTTCTGGTTCTGGTTCTGGTTAGCATTAAGGCAGGATTTGAGGTTAGGTCGAAGGGAGGGTAAAATAGAGGCTGTTCATAATCAGTGGAAATCTATACAAAATCCTAACAGGGATAGTTGCACAAGCTGTGTATAGGAGTAGAAAAGAACAATATAAAGATGTCACATTGATCAATGCTGTTAGTTTTGGTTAATTGTTGTCTAGATTTTATTGAATCAGAAAAAAAGGCTAAGGTGCTGTTATTTTTCCAGTATTTTGCAACCAAGCAATTAACCCCTTTATGTTTATTGTTTTCTAAATAAAACATGTGATGATTATTAAGAAGATTTTATAAACAGTCCAAACATCAAAACTCCTTCCAAGTTTAGAAAATGTTCAGTCCCATGAGCTCATTAGTCTAAACAGGTGCACCAAAAGCACAGATCAATACTATACAGGCAATGCTGGAATCAGTCAAATTGTTTTTTACATTGTATTAAAATTAAAACTTATGCTTGACTGTGTGTGGCCTATGTATGGTGTAGAATAATGTACATGTCATTACACAGACCAAGTTTAAGGATCACAGCTTGTTATAGAACAAACAAAATATTATTTGCCTTTGGAGGTCTTTCTCCATGTTATATCAATCCTTGTGCTATTATCAATTTATTTTTTTGGTCTAAACTCTATGTAGGCAACAGTTTGCCTGTTCATATCTCATTTCTGTTAAATGTATACAATATTAATTACCTAAATATTCTTATTTGCATTGATAATCTTTAAGTACTCTTTTGGATGAAACACAACATATATTTTACCAAAGTTTAAACAAGCTTAAAAGCAGAAGCGGGTGAAATGGGCAGTATATGCTTGCTGTTGATGATTCAGCTATAGCTGAATGGTCATAAAATGGTTTCTCTTCGGTTTTTCTGTCCATGCTAGTCAGTATGTGTCTGCAGGGTTGGACAGCTTAAAGAAAAGCCTGTAGCTTATCATTGTTTTGAAATATGTCAGACGGCATCCAGCAGCATAGACTCTCCCACTGTACCTGGCATCTGGAGGAGAGCGGGAGAGAAAGAATATCAAAGCTCTATTGTGTGACGTTCGTCTGGAAAAATGAGTGGGAAAGTGGAGTCAAAACGAAATTTTCATCATAATTATCAATGATGGATTGAAAAAGGAAATTTGATTTCCTTGTGTAATGAATATAATTGCAAATCCATATCAATAGTAAGTGCTTAATTCATTACGGTGTTGTTTAAGTTCCCTATGCATGTGCCTTGTTGCCTTGTTGTGTGAGTTGGTGCCAGACTTGGCACACAGTAATGTCTGTGACCTTCAGCAGATTAGCAACAATGTCTCCTTGTTTTCCCTGCAGACTGTCCATCAGCGCCTTACACTACACACTCCCCCATCTGAAGCAGGTGTGTGCATTGCAACAGAGAAGCTTGTCCAGGAATTTGGATTGCGCATAAGAATTTTAGAGGAATTCACACAGTCATTAGCACAAGCTTATTTTTCTTTCTGCTTTTTACTTGAGACTCAGTTTCATTATTGCACCATCTGCTTCAGAAAATATATTTTGCCTGACATTGATCCAGACTTATTAGTTATATTTGCATATTTGGAATTACATTAGGGCAAATAATTGGAGTATCTTTGGATGACACACATTCATATTAAGTCAGCATCTTGCAAACCTTCCGAGATCCTCTGCTCTTATTTGGTTATTTCATTTTTCTAAAGCAGCATCTTTGGCTTGATTACATCACTGTGCACAAAGACATACAAACTCTGACTCCTTCACAGAATACAGTCCCCTGTAAAGGACACTCACATAATGTTTCCTTCAGCATCTACCTATTTACCTTTTTTTTTTCTTTAGGACTCGACTAAATATGTAACTTGCTTATGGAAAGATAAAGGGAGCAGAATAGATTTTGAATTACTGGGTTGGGATGAAAAAGTAAGTATGTCAAAAAACAACAATTCACATTAGAAAACCAATCTAATATTGAAACATGAGCCCATCTCACACACAATTCATCTCAACTAAACTGCCTGGAAGGCAAAATCTAATTCAGAATTTGCATATTTAATATTTTTGAGGGACTGCTTCTCTAATTATTCTAAGAAGGCTGCTTTAAAGCTCAAAATGTGAATGTAAGACTTCAGCATAACAGTGGATTTTTCTTTAAATAAAATGAATATTCAGGTTTAACAGCTCAAACACAGCACAGAAGTATTAAAATATTTTTTTATTTTATGTGATATTGAAGATTATTCCCTGAAGCCTCAGATTTTCAAATAACTACCTCATAATCTCAGGTGCCTATTTAGATTTTAAAAGTAAATTTATTGGTGCTGTAAACAGTAAGAAATTCTTTTGAAATTGATTGTGTTGTTAATATTTGTAAAACATGGCTAACACATGACACACAGACATTGTTTAATAAATAACATTGATAGGTCAAATAAAGGAGTGGGGTGATTGAAAGCAAAGTGCTCTAACTGTAAGCTCTAAACGTTTTCCCTACATCAAAAATGGTCTGAATTCTTATTAGAAGACTTTATTGTCAGACTTTCCCAAAATTTCCCTGCTCAATAAGATTGAGTCCAGACAGTTTGTCTGGCAGTACAGAACCTAGAAAACACCCCAGTAAAACCACAAAAACTGTTTCAGCCAAGTGGAAATTGGTTACCATTGTGGACATTTACTACGCCTTGTCTATAATGCCAGACAGTATGGTTTGGGAGAAGTCTGAAACATTTGATGTTGTTTGCAATTATAAAAATATGTTATTCTTATTATGCGTAACTATACTGTGAACAACCTAAACAGAGTTCTACTGAAGTGTGTTTTTTTTAGTGAACGTCTGAGTTTTAATCCAGGGATGGAAAAACATATTTCATCCTCTTTCTCTCTTCCATACCTTCACCCTATCAGCCATTCCTCTCCCTGTCTCTTGATCCATTACCTCATTCATCACTGTCTCCTTTGCAATATTATTTCTGTATACCAAACCTCATTTCCTTCTTGTTGAGATTGATAGCAGTGATGACACCAAACAGTTTATCTCCCCATTTATCCCTTGTTTTCTCTTAATCACCCCACCACCCGCACCATATTCGCTGCCTTGTGTCTCAGGAGGGCAATGGGAAGAAATTGCAGGGAGACTGATTGGGTTCTGTACTAATTGTTGAAATCTCTGGCTGTCCTGAAGGCAGAACTGACTGTGGGCAGCTCAGAAATGCTAACAGAGAATTATGTAATATGTCAAATTTCTATCAGCCTCCACAGCAATTCTTGAACAAAAAAACATGTTTTAAATTATTTTTAAATAGGTTTAAGTATAAGCAAATAAAAAACCAGGGGCGCTTGCTTGCAGCAAGAAGGTCCTGGGTTTGACTCCCGGCCGGGGGTCTTTCTGCACGGAGTTTGCTTGTTCTCCCCGTGCATCCGTGAGTTCTCACCAGGTACTCCGGCTTCCTCCCACAGTCCAAAGACATGCCTTTTAGGTTAACTGGTCTCTCTAAATTGCCCTTAGGTGTGTGAATAAGTGTGTTGTTGGTTGTTTGTGTGTGTTGCCCTGCGAGGGACTGGTGACCTGTCCAGGGTGTACCCCGCCTCCCGCCTGTAGACTGCTGGAGAGTGGGTTCCTGCAACCCACTATGGAAGAAGCGGTGTAGAGAATGACTGACTGACAAATATGTTTTAAAGTAGTCTTAGTCTTAATGTGGTCAGAAAACAAATATGCTTGTGTTTTAATAAATATATTCTCCAGTAATTCTAAACTTGCAAGACCTCTTATTTTTAATGTGCTGAGAGACATGGAGACAGCTAAAACTAATTGTTTATCGTAATAAAACATAAAATTATGTTGTCTTTATGGAGTATGATTTAGTTAAATCAAGACTGCTTTTGTTATGTTGGAACTGGCATATTTGCAGATGTCGGTAAATTTGTTGGTACACCTGGTAAACAGCCTTAAAAAATTTATATTTTATTGTTGTAACATTAATTTAGAAACAAATCTAGAAAGATCCAACCTTTAATTTGAGGACCATTATTCGGTGGGAAAGAAAATCTCATATAAAGAAACAATTTTTTTTAACAAAAATACTGGGGGCACAATTGTTGGAACCTCTAATGATCCCATCAAAATACATGTTAACTGAAGCACTGGTTTTAGTGATAGTTTTTAAAGTGACCAGAGTTATTTGAAAATCTCCTGTTAGTAATCCATAGCTTTCTGTTTCCCTGTGCTATCAATATGGCATTTAACAGATGTCCACACCTGGACAAGGACACATATTTATCTTTCTGCCACACACAGTTAGCAGGTTAAGGGAAGTAAACGAAATCTCCAGAGGTCACTGTTAGAAAACTGCAGCAGTTACAGTACTGACATCTAGGGGGTCACCAAATCTGCACAATAACTGTTAGACTCTAGCTACATGGCAAGAACTTTCTGAAAGGCATGGCAGTCTGTCCCACTATCATAAACGTAGACATGTAGAATTTGCTCTACTACTCTACTGAGCATTTAACTGTAACTGTGCGCTTTGGTCAGATTTGGTCAGATGAGACCATGTCAGTCCCCAGAACTAAATCCAAAAAAAACTTTTGGATTAAGTAAAATAGAAGATATCATAACAGAAAATCCGAGATTTTGTGTAATCTAGAGAGTCTGTGCAGAGAAGAACCCTCTCTGAATGCTGCAAACCTGTGAAAGAGAAGACAAAGTGCTGTCCTATAACCATAGGGAGAATGCAAGGTATGAACAGCTGGGGTACCAATAATTGTGCCACTTGTAATTTTGTTGAAAGCAAATATTTCCTAATATTGGCCCCGACCCCCACTGAATAAATGTATTCAGTATTCAGCACTCAAATTAAAAGGTGGATTTTCTTAAATTTTCTGTGTTAGGTTATGCTACTGGAAAAGATAAAACTGGCTTTTTACAAATCTTTACATCATCTGCCAGCAAATCTGTCTGCGTTTGTATATAAACTCCAGTCAAGGGATCCACTATTACATCCATCCATATTCTGCAATTTTAAAGCACCGCCATGCTCTTATCTTAGCCAAACTAGCAGTTCAACAGATGATGGTTGGACATTTGCCAGATGAAAAGAAAATAGGGAGGGGGGAGTTTAATGTCTTTTCATTTTGTGTTGATGATGTGCTGTTGACTAATATCAGATCTGATGAAATGACTAAAAGAACATATAGCACATCTTCAAGTGAACGAGAATGGGTTCAAAATGGGATAAACAAAGTAAAGAGGATATATTTTTTAAGTTTTAGAGAGAAAAGGCATACTGATGGGCTGATTTTTATCTGGTATAGCGGTGTGTTTGTGTGTGTATGTATGTGGGAGGGGTCGTGCGTTTGATATTGCCACTGTTTTTGCATAATGTGAGACGAGACCCCATCATCTTTCCTCCCCCACAACAATTTTATAACAGACAGCTAATAAATGTTTCATGGCAGAACAAGCTGCTCGCTTCAGCTTTATTAAATCTGAGATAATAAAAGCAGAGAGGGAGAAAGAAAAAAAAGAGTGAGAATAGGGGGTTGCATCAGAGAGAGAGAGATAGAAAGATTGGCATAGACTTTTCTCTAACCAGCCTGCTGTATCTTCTGTTTCTGAGGTAACGGACCCCACTGTCCCCCACCAGCCCCTCCCTGCTGCTTCCCGCTCCGCCAGAGTCAGACAGGAAATGAGAAACGGGCAGACAGGATATTGCGTTCTGGTGGCCTGGGGATTAACTGTTTTATCTAAACTAACACACACCCTATCACTCACGCTCACAAACACACATCTACATCCTGACACATAGCATTCATTCTTGATCAAAGACACACAGACACACACACAGAAACACAGACCATGCAGACCATGCATGTCATACAGGTTTCTGGTGACTTTTGAATTATTTTGAGAATAAATTCTGCTCTCATATACACTGATGGTTTCACTAGTGTGAACAATTTTTATTGGGACTATATAACTTTATGTGAGGTTTTGGTTTAGAAAGCAGTCATTGAGACCACTGATATTAAAGGTTGACTTGTTGGACAAATGACAGCATCTGTCGCTGTTTTATTAATGTTTGCACTCATGCACCTTATCTGTGTTTACACCGCCTCTATCTATGTGTTTGAGTGCATTTATGAATGCATGAGTGCATGAGACATCTATCTATCTATCTATCTATCTATCTATCTATCTATCTATCTATCTATCTATCTATCTATCTATCTATCTATCTATCTATCTATCTATCTATCTATCTATCTATCTATCTATCTATCTATCTATCTATCTATCTATCTATCTATCTATCTATCTATCTATCTATCTATCTATCTATCTATCTATCTATCTATCTATCTATCTATCTATCTATCTATCTATCTATCTATCTATCTATCTATCTATACTGAGAAAATGAGAGAGAGATGGTCAATATGTACATAAATGCATTGATGTAGTTATATATGAATATATAACTATACTCACACACACACACACACACACACACACACCCAAAAATGTATGTGAAAGAGTGGTGGCAGGGTAGCAAGTATCGTGGGGAATGCTGGGAGATTTTAATAACACAGAAGCAGCGCAGGGAGATTTAATAAAAGGAGATGATGTGATTACTGAACCCTGGCTCTGAGCCATTTTACTCCACAGAGCAATATCCGCCAAAAGTGTGCACGCATAAGTGTAAACACACACACACACACACACACACACACACACACACATACACACACACACACACACCCACACACACACACACACACACACACATGCACACACACACACCTAAGAAATAAAAAACAAAATAAAACTTAAAAGTAAGATTGATGCATATAATTTGTTCTTTTTTCCTGTATCTTCTCAATTCTTTGTTATACCTTAATTTTCAGGGAGCGCCATTTATGTGTCACATGTTTGTGTCAATAAGTTTGTAGGAAACAAAATATAGCCTATCAGGACCTGAGTGTTTCATATGCTGGGTAAACAATTGTCCAGGTGTTTAAAATGACTGACAGCTCTCTCTTCTCAAGGTATTTAAGTTTGGCTGAATGCAAACCAAGCATAATTCATAACCAGTGTAACCAAACCAATACCTGTATAAATATTAATCATGACAACACAGGGATGTACTAAACTGTAACAGCTCTGAGACACATACATATTTATGAAATGATTGTATTTCAGTCCAGACTGTGTTAAACTTGTCAGAGCTCACAGGCTAAACAATGCCACATGACACAGCTTAGAGAGATGGCAAAGATTCTGGTTGTATGCCTGAGATCTAGATAAATACAAAGAGGAAAAACGTGATTATATCAGACCTCTATGAATGCAGCATGTCTCTCTGTCTTTCTGAATTTGATCTTTTAATCTCTGAGCTCTAACCTTCTAACCCTCTATTGCCTCAGAAATCCATAGCATTGAAGTTGACTTTTTTTCTTTGAATCTCATTCAAAACAAACTCTTGGCTGATGTGCACTTGTATCCCCTTTCTTTGCCGTCGAGTTTACGTATTGACAAACAGTGTTGTACAAACTGTTATTTTGTTGAAAGAGATGCCTGCTAATGTATTTTACCACAAAATACCTCACAGGTTAATTGTTATTATTACTTCATTACTTAAGAAACTGAAACAGATATAAAAAATGATAAATGCTCAGAAATTTGAAACATATTTGTAAGAATATGATGAAGCTAAATTTAGACTGTCTCAGGTCCATGGTTACCCTCTATTATTTTCATTGTGATTTTGGTAAGCTGCCCCCCAAACATGACCATGTGCGAATGATACTTCTATTAGAGGGATTAGAATGATCTACTTACAGACCCCCCTCTGCGGCAGTTACCCCAAGTTGCCTTCATGTGCCATGTTGAGTAAATTCCTACCGTGCTGTGTACACATTGATTAGGGAGTGTGGGACTTAACCACACGCATCATCCGTCTTATGTCAAGCAGCCCTGATAATAATGTTCTGCTGAGTATCGTCCACTGTGAAAGCAACTATTTAAGACACGGAAGTGTCTATTCAGATGTGAAGTGAGGCTGTGCAAAAAGTACATTGGTGGGCTCTTCTTTTTAGCATAGGCTTCAGAAGCAACCCACCAACACAACAGGTTTGCTCTTTTACACATGAATCATCTTTCTGGAATGCATTGCATTGCTTCAGTCAGAAAGTAGGTTAAAGAACAGTAAAACATAAAGCCCTTTAGCAATTGAGCTATAGGGTTGACACTAGACATTCTACTTTTCTTTTTGATATCAAGTTGGGGACAGTCATTTAGGGAATTTGAGGAGACCGTTTGGCAGATGGATTGAGAAAGATTAGCTGCAGCAGCTGCGTTTGGGACAGAACCACAGATTAGAAGCTCTAATGTGCAGACCTGGCTCTGTTTTTGGCTCTCCAGATTTGGGCAGCAACACCTTACTCTCAGTCAGTCTGGGAGGGTCAATACCTTAACCTTCATCTCCTCATCAATTGCCTCCCTTTTCATTCTCTCTCCCTTCCTAACAAGATTTTTGTTTTGTTGTGATGCTATTCCGGTCTCCATGGGTCTTTATTGATTTTGGATCTTAAGGATCCTAAATCTTCTGACGTGATTGGCTAATGTTCTTGTCCATAAAGCTTATTGCCTTGCTGGAGTTATTTTATACCACCAGTATGATGGTAGGCAGTTGTTGCATGCCCTAATGTTGGTGTGCATGCATGCATATGTGTGGGCAAGTACCTGTGCGTGTGTGTGTGTGTGTGTGTGTGGGGGGGGGGGGGGGGGGGGGGGGGGGGGGGGGGGTTGTTTTTGTGTGCATAAGTGAGAGGGGAGAGATTAACCCCATGCTAACACCAATCCCTGGTTATGAGTTTACAGCGTCTGTCTGGCCATCTCACTGTTTAAACAACAATCTAATTAATCCCATCTTTATTAGTTTCTGTGAACTGGGGAGGCAGGCTTGGAGGGCATGAGGGAAAACTGGGAATGCTGGTAGAAAAGGCTAAGGGAGGGGGAGGAGACCAAGTGCAAGAACAGGGATTTGGGAGGAATTTGAAGTCAGAGACTTGGACCCTGTGAATGTAAATAGGCACTGGAAGTGATTCTGAAGCATGAGAGCAATTGAAAGGTTATAACATCTCAGAGGGGTAGAAATAGGGGAACTAAAGAATGCAAGAAGTCATTAAGAAAAGTAATGAATCCAACAAAGACAATTTTAAGACTAGTTTAGAGTTGGTATACAGAGTATGTATTTTTAGGATTGTGATTTGTATAAGGTTACCTGAATTGTAACAAGTTCTTAACATTTAACGATCATGCAGAAAAAAGCAGCAGATTATCAACTAACTACTGCCACCTACTGTCGCTAGGGAGAAAACAAAACAAAAACTCGGAAACAACTGTTACTCGTCTTAACAGATGTTCACCTTGTTGCTCTGCGAATTGGGTAATGCCTATACAGTCTTTAATTAAGAGACTTCACTCATCTACATTTTCATTGCAGCTGAGGGTAAATGTGTTAGAGCTCCTTGTTTGCATCTTCATTTTTAATTACCTTAACTCCTTTTTTGCTTTCAGACATAAATAAATCTGAACACATAAGGGCATGTGTGTTTCTTTGTACTTTCAGGCTCTTTGTAAGGAAGTGCAGTGCCTGCCTGCAGGTCATTGGACGCTCTGAGCTGATAATGCGTGTGCTAGGCCAGGTATACCACCTGGGCTGCTTCAGCTGCTGCGAGTGTGAACGCCGACTGCAGAGAGGTGATGAGTTTGTGCTGAAAGAAGGCCAGCTGCTCTGCCGCATGGACTATGAAAAGGAGAGGGAAATGCTCGCTGCAATTAGTCCTGCCCCAACTGAATCAGGTGCAGTGTTGGATGCAATACTGTTTAACTTGTAACGCATCTAATAGAAGTCAAAGTAGTATAGATTTATTTGGTAAATTCTGATCATTGGCCTACCGTTGATTAATCACAGTTTTCAACACATCTAATCACAATTAAATTTTACAAAATCACCAAGTAGCACGATGGGAAATTAGGATTGTCTCCAGCTTGTGTCCGGTCAGTAATACAAATAATTGTAAAGACAACAAGATGACCCAAATAGGGTACTAAATTAGAGTTTTACCACAAAACTGCCTTTCTGAGAACATTGCACTGGGGTCTGAGTTTGAGCTTTGTCAACTCCTTATCTTATTCAGTGAAAAGTGAGGATGAAGATGGTGGGGGAGGCTCCGGGAGTGGGAAAGGTGGTGATGAAGGCAAAGAGCACAAGCGTTCAAAACGACCACGTACCATCTTGACTACACAACAGCGGCGAGCTTTCAAGGCCTCCTTTGAAGTATCGGCCAAGCCATGCCGAAAGGTGGGTGAATCAGCCTCGTATCAGTGGAAGTCCATGCCAAAACAGACCTCGACTGTCCTTTCAGTATTCATTGTTTGTTCCCTGGTTGTCTGGTAAAGCAATTTATGAAGTTTGTTTCCTATTGTTTCCTAAAAGCAATGACAATTTTTAACTTATAGGTGAGGGAGACACTGGCTGCTGAGACTGGTCTGACAGTGCGAGTTGTGCAGGTGTGGTTTCAAAACCAGAGAGCTAAGGTGAGACTCCATGTCTTTCCTGAAGACATGTTCTGTCACTTTAAATGTAAACACCTTCAGAAGATTCTTATGGCATCCAATTCTGTGCCTCAGATGAAAAAGATAGCTCGCCGACAGCAGCAACAGCAGCAGCAGCAGCAGGAACAGGAGCAACTGGGAGGGACCAGGAGAGGACCTAGCAGAGGGGGCCGTCAAAGCAATGATGACAGTGAGGGTAGGAAAAGGGAATACCTTTTTTTTAGGCAGACAAAAAAACTCAAATATTTAAAATGAGCTTTCACCTTTCTAGATGGGTCTAGTACTCATGGTATGGACAGCATGCTAGGATACCCGTCTCTGCCACGTCAGCAGCTACTTTCTCTGGACCCCAACATCTACGGCGGAGAGCCATTTCGACATGGGCTGACACCTCCTCAGCTAAACAGTGAACAGATCCACTCCTACGGTAAGACACATCAATAAAGCCTTTAGTTTGGATTACATTTTCAGGCTTAAAAGTCATATTTGACCACCTTCCCATCCTTCTCTTTTAGTATTCTTGACATTAACACAGTTCTACCACAGATGTTTGGATCCTCCTCTTTTTTTTATTGCAGACTCAGAGACAGTCTTCCATGATTTGGATAGCGATGGAAGCCTCAGTCACCTTGGTGACTGTCTCCTGGCAACGGGAGAAACTGGTCTTCTGGCAGGACGAGTAGGAAACCCCATCGACCGTCTCTACTCCATGCAGAACTCCTACTTCACCTCCTGACCCTTAAAGACTCTCATGTTTACCCTTCCTGTTCCACCTTTCACCCTGGAGAGGCAACTTGCCTATGGGACTATTCTTAATTAAACAGGCTAGAGCCTGAGCTTTTATCACTGGAACACATCATAAGTCAAAAAATGATAACATCACTCTGCTGATTAGCATAATGTCCTCTCATGCTTTCCTGAATAAGAATCATATGCTGGAACTACAGACACTGTAAATGCCCATGATAATGGCCTTCTATTTTTTCCATTGTATTTATGCTATATTCAGTGAGACATCTTTCATTTCACTTTCCAACAGAAAAAAAGACGACCACATAAACCAATCAGTACTATTAAATAAGTTACAGAATTTTAAGGAATCAGTCAAGTTAAATGTATGTAGGAATCGTACTAGTTATAGGCATTTGGGGGTCTAAATAATATTAGTACATTGGTGAACTTCCTTTGTTTTGTCTGGATTCATTTTAATCAATGTGTGGATGGCTGCAACATATACATGAGTATATGGATTGGACTACAGTTTCGCTCTCAGGTTAGTGTGTATGTTTTTGTGACCTGAGCCACATCTCAGGAAATGATGCTGGATAGAATGACTTTAACTTCCCTAATATTTCAAATTGTATCCTTTTTGACACGACAGCTAAAAAAGTGGACCAAAAATTAATTACTTTTACATTTAATAAATAGGTGACCCTCTAGGGTCATTTGAAAAGCCTTAAGCAGAAACAGGGTTGCAAAAGTGATCATTACTTCAGTTTACACTTTTATATCAGTAAAAACTGGTGCAGTAAATTACAACCAAAATATCTACAATGCCAAAATCTTAGGATCTCCATGATGACAAATTCCAAATGTAAATGTATGACTGTGTTACACATAATTGTTGCAATCACTTTCTGTAATAATTTCCTTTGTCAAAAATATCCTAATAGATACTGTTGGCTAGACATTTTGTACCTTCTGTGATAATCAGCAAATATTTAAACTATAGCATGATATTTGTGTGCCACAAAGTAGATCTATAGAACTAGAATCCAATTTTATTTTGGATAGCAAGTGTTGCTAAAAGGATCAGAACAGACTCATCCTGTGGCGCAACATTGAAAAGAATTAGGGTGATGCCCACCTCGTTTAGATGTCGGTGATCTGGCAGAGCCTGGGGTACTCTTTTAAGAAATTATGTTTGATTCTGATAATACATGGTGTTTATACTGTGATATTAATGTGAATGTAACTTATTTGTGTGGTAGTAGATGACATTTTATCTATTTTGTTCAGTGACAGCAAGGTGATGTGCTTTGAATTTAATGTCCCTGTATCTTCAATACAATCTGCAGTTTTGCCTTTAAAGTAAAATTGCCTTATTTGTCCTTAATTCAATAAATACTGAAAGACCAATTGCTCACATGGCATGAACTAATGATACACCTTAAAAAAAAGGAATCTGTTTCTCCCCCATTACTCACCTCGAAACCTTTAATAATTGAACCAGAAAATGTCTGTTCTGGTTAATGGTCACAAGGTTCATAACTCAACATCCTCCCTCAGTCTGTCTCAGTAGTCCTGCTGATTAGAGGTGAATAGCCTCCTCTTTTTCCCCTATCTTCCCAGACTCCCTATTGCTCAGTGACCGAATAGTCAGTAGGGTTTGTGTGGGAGCAATGCATTCCAGTTTAATATTTGACTATGACCTGAAAAAAGGCATTGGTAGGAGAGACAGCAATAAACACAAAACAATAACGGATTATGACACGAAATAAGTAGTAGAAACCAAGTATCAATTCAGTAAAACTGGGGAATACAAAACATTGCGAACCTGACTTTTTTATTCAAAGGCAAGTATAAATGGTTTTCAGATGAAAACCCTTATTAAAGGGCTCACTCAAATGCTGTACTTTATAGTACTGGAGGATTTTTACTCTTTACAGTTGAAACCAGTCACAGTAGGTCACAGTGAGACACACAGTTGACATATCCAAATCCAGCTTGGGCATGCTGCTGGAGCCAGAGGGCTGACGATGGAAATGGGTGAATCCTACGATCACTCAGAACCTGAATCTGAAGCTGGGGGTAAAAGAGAAGAAGTTGGTAAGTTAACTGTTAGAAAATTAACAAAAGTGTGCAGAATTCTGTTCATCTTTCCAACATGGTTATTGTACACGGTCAACCCTCCTAGTGCCACCTTATCAACACAGATGGGATTTACCCCTTAAACAGTTATTGTGCAGTCAAAACACAGTAACTACCTACATTTGTAGTTGTCTTGAGAAAAGGGGTTGAAGCACTCACTTATTGCACTTTCATAATTGTACCTCCATAAAAATCAACATAAATACAGGTGACATATTTATCATTCTAATTATATGGGAGTTAATGAGATTGTGTAAAGGAAATGCTCAATTGTAATGTTCAGCATTGACATATCAGAGATATACAAGCCTCTATCTTTGTTTTGAAAGAGGAAAAAAGAGGTAATGTGCATGAATACATCTAAAACATTTTATGAGCCAGTGTTGATAAGTGACCTTGAAATCTTAAAGGCCAATTCCATTAAGGCCTTACCCACACTGCTGATGTCAACTGAGTCTGCACATCCTAGAAAGCGGGTTATGTGTGCTGAACAGGAGGTAGGTGTGTTCTGGTTTTCTTTCAGGCATTGCTCAAACTTCCCGAATTCTGCTGAACAGTCTTGTCTGATCTTCTGGATCACTGGACTGTAAACATTCAGAGGTTAGGCACAGCTACAGTAGCAGGAGTGTCTAGGTATATGGCTTGGGATAGATAAATTGGCTTACTGTGATGATGTACATTGCGAAACCTTCATCTTTAGGTCATGGCACTTTTGCTGCCATGTCGCTGGATTTGAGGCAACGCAAGACCCATATGTCTCTAGTTCTTTATAACAGTATTTTGCTGATATTTCCATAGCCGCTTGCCTGAAATGAAATATATTTATACCAACAGTGGTTATTGACAGCTCAATCTAATCATCTGTCATCAAGCTGACAAACGTGCTAAAGCAACAGAACTGTAGACCGAGCATTGTGAGATGCTCTTATTAAATAAGTTTCTCCGACCACCCTAGAAAACACGATAAATATACCATGTATTAGCAATATAAGCAATAATTCCAATTCTTACATGTTGTTGTTCGAAGTTGTGTCGACTATAGAAGCTTTGCAAACAAGGTTGTACTACCAAGTGTGTGGAAACGACGTCTGTGCGATTAACACCTACGACAGAGACAATCATGTTTCATTGGAAGGAAAAACAGCATCTTGATGATCTTCTTCAATTTTATTGGGGCAAGTTTGTGTCCGTCATACATTTAGGTTACGCCCCGTTTTAATTTAAAGTGGTAGTAATTTTAATTGCACGAAGCGGTGAGAATTTTTGTATTTAACGTATTTAACGCAACTGCCCCCCGTAACAGAGTCGTAATTTCATCTTTGTAAAAAAGACCGTTAAATACATTTCGTTTGATTTTTTCCCCTTCAGTTAACCCACTGAAACCTATAATTCTCATACTTCTTTGTTTTATTTGTATCCTTTTACTTTTCCCTGTCCCAGTTCATTTTATTTAGTCAAACTCATATTCAAACATGTCTACAGTTCGGAACCTGAAATATTACTTGCAGTTTATTACCCATAGTATGCATCAGGTGAAAGAAAGCCGCGGGAGACCGATGCCGTCTAAACATTACGTGTCTTTGCGTGTTTGCGTATGCGGAAGCAGCGGTCAGGGGAACAGTCGAACCAACAGACGGGCTCTCAAGGCTGGACAGCACACCGCTTCGTGTGTAGAATCGTATTTTTATCGGCTACATCGAGACGGGGTGGTGGTGGATGGTAGAGGGGGCCAAATGAGGGATTCGGATACGATGAACTACGCCAGGAAAGACGGGAGTATGGCAGCAGACGGAATCCGAGGACCGGGTGAACTGCAAATGGCCCCCTCTGTTAACCACAACCAGAATGACAGCGGCGCCGGTGATGAGCTGGTGAGCTCGGTGACGTTGTACAGACGGAGGCCCCGGCTGCTACATGGCACTGTTCTCCCGTTTCTGGCTGTTCTCTACCCTGGCTGGGTGTACGTGTGGTTAGGAGTATACGGTACCTCCGAGTATCCAGAGGCAGGCCTCCTTGCGTTAGCCGCTATCGGGATCGCGCACGTCCTCACGGCACTCTCTGGATATTGGTCCGTGCACGTGCATTGTTGGCTCACTTGTTCTAAGGTAAAACTAAAGTTACAATATCAGAAAAAAATGAATAGGTGCAGGTGCATGAGTGTTTTAGAATGTAGGTGGAAAAAATAAATCCAGCCTGACTCCAACTTACATTTTTGATATCTCAATAACAAAACCTCACATCTATAGTATAATGACATTCTCTCAAGTCAAACCTGTAAATTAGAACATCTCAAATAGTATAAGTATCAGTATATATCTGAAAGGAAATACTTAAATTGTCAAAACTTACATTTCATATTTTGCAACTTAGTTGGTACTAGCCATCATTTTCATTTCACCTGTTTTGTGTTAAAGTTTTATTCCATTGATTAGTAAGCATGTGCTTGGTAATAACCAATGAATACGAATGAAACAGTTAAGATATTAGTCCTATATGGAAAATTGTGTTTGAGATATCTGAATTTTTGATGGTAGATGCGAAAAATGACATTCTGGACAATTGAACTTTTCATTATGACCTCAAAGAACTGAATAATGATTGTTTTGAAGATCCTATTTAACCAGTATATGATATATTAACTTGCATTAGAAACCTATCAGAATCTCTTGTGAATCATGAAGTAATTGACATTTTAACCTACCTAAAACTTAACTATGACTGATCTCATCAAAACCCTTTCTGTAAGACCTTTTTATTTGCTAAAGCTTCATAACCATTTAACAAACATAATGATGTTCCATACTATTTGGATCTGCAATATCTGAAACGGTTGTGTTTGGATTGACATATATCAGAAACAGTTCAGCAGACAAAACATGGTGAATCCTTTTAATGAATCACTTATTATTTTGCCACACAATCTAAACATCTATGAACTTTACAACTCAGTTAATTTGAAGTGGCATATGTAATGTAAAATTAATCATATGGCAATGTTTCAAAGCATGCATTAAAATTTATTTTATCAAAAAACTTTATAATAAATCACAATTGTGTTCAGGTAGAAGAACTTTCTGTTGCACCTCTAATCAGTCTGTTTCATGTCAAAACTCAATAGAAAGTCAGCCTTGTAGAAACGGTTGGTGCAACTACTGCACAAACAAAGTTGAAACAAAGTCTCAAAAACTACGTCAGCAAACACCAGCTGTGAAATTTCTTGTTTAGTTGATTTTTGGCCCTTATAATTTTTCTATTTTGGTGGTATTTAGCTTCTGTCTCAGGATATCACTTAGAAAGAGACACTATTAGGCTGTACAAAAAACAAAAGTGCCCTCCCAAAAGTATGTAAATCTATTATCTGTTGTTGTTTTTTTTTTTTCTTTAAATAAACACAGGAGCCAGACCCCAACCTGGCTACGCTGGCAAAGGTCATTCCAATGCCCAACAATGGTTCTGCTGAGCTTGTCACACTACAGAGGAATCAGGTCTGTTCAAATCTTTAGTGGCTGATTCCCCTATTTTGTCATAATTAGTAAATCTGTTTTAGATTTTTAAAGTTACCTGCTTAAAAAACTAAAAGTTAATGTGATAAGGTTTGTGAAAGCCACACCTGCCCTGACCTTTCTATCAAAGGTCTATATGCTTAGAAACTGGGCATTACTTAAGTGGAATCTGTTAGGTTAATTTAGATTTGGACTTTGACTCTCATTGATTATTTGGGTTTGTATTTTGTGCCACTACAGATGTAATTTTTTTATGCAATTATTTTTAAAATGTGTGTTCTATGTTTGGATCAACAGGATGAGAATGGAGAAAAGACCTTATCTTTTGAGTTTCAGAAGATCCGTTACATCTTTGACTACGGAGAGAAGAAATGTTTTTTTCCAGTGGCATTCCCCATTAGCTACCCAATGGGCTACTTCCAGTCATGGCGTGGATACCAGGAAGAAACTGAGCTCAGAGTTGCAGAAAAACAATATGGCACCAATCGGGCAGAGATGATGGTGCCAGATTTTCTGGAGCTCTTTAAAGAAAGAGCAACCGCTCCTTTTTTTGTTTTCCAGGTATGCCTGTTTTTTTTCTCTGAACCTGACAGGGTTTATTAGCAAAACATGTTAAACATTTGCATCCGTGTGATGTTATCTGCCTTCTGCCATTCATCAGGTGTTCTGTGTCGGGCTGTGGTGTCTGGACGAATACTGGTACTACAGCGTTTTTACTCTCTTCATGCTGGTTGCATTTGAGGCCTCCCTGGTCCAACAGCAAATGAGGAATATGTCAGAGATACGTCGCATGGGAAACAAGCCCTACATGATCCAAGTAAGCTTGATCAAATTTAAAATGTATTCTATCACAAATTTATTTATAAAAATATAGTAAAACTGTACCCGTCAATGATTAAGTGTGTTTAAATAACAAATAGTTTGACTAAGACTCCAAGATCACATATTTGGAAGACAGAAGATTTTGTGTAAAATTATATATTTTGTTGGATGTAATTATTAGGCAGTTTAATAGACTTGAGTGACTGGCATTGGCTTGTGGATAGATGAGACATTTACATCATATTTTGTCCAAACTTTAGAGCTCAACCTGTTTCTAATAAATAATGTGTGGATGTACTGTTTGATAGGTGTATCGCAACAGGAAATGGAGACCTATTTCTAGTGATGAGCTAGTTCCTGGAGACATTGTCTCTGTAGGTAAGTGTCCAGTCTTAGATATCATGTTGTCTCGCTGCAGACCTTACATTGACTTTGTGTGTGTTTTATAATGTGTGTTTTCTAATTTATAGGACGCTCACCCCAGGATAACTTGGTACCCTGTGATGTGCTGCTACTCAGGGGACGCTGCATTGTGGATGAGGCCATGTTGACTGGAGAGTCGGTCCCACAGATGAAGGTTAGTAAATAATATGCAGTTACATGGTAAAAGTATTTGTCTCCATACAGATTTCTGCTGTTTTTGCTTTTTTGTCCCACCTAAATGTTTCAAATCATCTAACTAATTTTGTTTTTAGGAAAAAGAGAACCTGAGAATATAAATACAAAATGCAGTTTTCAACTGATAAAAGTAATGAACCCCGTTGTTAAATGATAAATTACTGTGATTAGTCACGTGTTTGGAAAGCTAATTTCAGTTTTTCTAGCTTAACCCTGGCCTGATTGCTGTGACACCAATAGAATCATGAAATCACTTCAATAGAAACGTCTGACAACATCAAGTAGGCTAAAAGTAACAAATCGTGCCCTGATCTAAAAAATTTAAAGAACAAATGAGAAACACAGTCTCTGATATCTATAGACCTGGAAAAAGTTAGGAATCAATTTCTAATGCTTTGGAACTCCAGTAAACCACAGTGAGAGCGACTATCATGAAATGGTGAACACATGGAACTGTCGTGTTCCTTCCCAGGAGTCCACAACCTACCAAAATTACTCCAACGTTGGGTAAATACATCATCCCGATGGATAAAAAAGGCCGCACTTGCCTCTGTTAAGATCAGTGTTCATGATTAAACAATAAGAAAAGGGACTGGGCAAAAATTTCATCCATGGGAAGGTTTTGAGGTTCAAACCACTACTGACCAAAAATAACACAAAGACCTGTCTCACATTTTTTTAAAAGACCTTGATTATTCCCAAGACTATAGGGAAAATATTGTCTGCCCCTTTACATCTGTTGTACAACTAACACAGCATTTCAGAAAAAGAACATGACGTGACAGTCAAGCATGGTGGTAATCATGTAATGGGGTGCGGCTGGTTTGCTGCCTCAGGACGTGGATGACTTGCAATAATTGATGAAAACATGAATTTTGCTCTGTACTGGAATATCCTGAAGGAGAATGTCAGGCTATCAACTTGTGACCTTGAGCCCAAAGGTGTTTGGCTAATGCAGCAAGCCAATAAAGGCATGTCTGTGGCTCGTTGGGAGGAATAGTCGACTTGCATTTGGAAAGTTGTGGGTTTGATTCCAGCTTTCCCCCCACCATTTGTTGAGATGACCTACCAATCTGCAAATTTATATGTGAATATTGTGAGTGAGGCTGGGAGAATGAGACTCGTAGTATAACATCAGATTGAGCGGTTGATATGACCAGAAAAATGAACATATTGGAGTTGCATAGTAAAAGCTCAAACTTAAATCTGATTGAGATGCACAACCTTAAACAGGCCTTTCATGCCTGAAAACCAGTGTAGCTGAATTAAAAACAATTCTACAAAGAAGAGTGGATCAAAAATCCTCCACAGCGATGTAAAAGACTCATTGCTAGTTATCTAAAGGCCTGATGCTGTTGTGTGACAGACCCAGGTACGAGGTTTAGAGGTCAATTATTTGTTTACAAAGGATGAGGTTGGTTTGGACAAGCTAATTTACTCAATAAGGACATCTTTGGAAAACTGCTTTTTGTGTTTACTCAGGTCATCTTTGTGTGATATTGCAATTTGCTTGCGGATCCGAACAATTAAAGTGTGACAAAAAAACAAACAGAAGAAATCTGCAGGGGGGGGGTACACTGTTATATGGAATTTCAGTAATACTGTGTAATTTAAACATTTTTTAACTATCCCTCTAAAACTGACAAATATTGTGTGCAGGAGCCAGTAGAGGACTTGGATCCAGAGCGAATTTTGGATCTTCAGACAGACTCTCGCCTGCATGTCATTTCGGGTGGAACAAAAGTGGTCCAGCATACTCCTCCTTTAAAGACCAGCGCTGGACTAAAGCGTAAGTGCTAATCCCTCAGTCTTTTCATTTGTCAACAGGAATATCTACTGGCATTGAGCAATGTATTTATTAGTTATCTGTGTCTCTTCTACTCTACTTCTGAAACTTTTTCAATGTTTGCAGCTGTAGACAACGGCTGTGTGGCCTATGTACTGAGAACAGGGTTCTATACCTCTCAGGTAAGGGAATAGGAATACCTGTTAAATGTTAATCTCTTATTTTTTATTCCCTTAACAAAACCATTGCTGTCCAATATTAAACAGTATGTGTTGTGACACTGTCCTACAGGGTAAACTGTTAAGGACCATTCTCTTCGGTGTAAAGAGAGTGACGGCAAACAATCTGGAGACGTTTATCTTCATTCTCTTCCTCCTTGTGTTTGCCATTGCTGCTGCTGCATATGTGTGGGTAGAAGGTGAGATGTAAATCTTTTAGAAATCCAACAAAACGTTCATCCAAGTTTGTACTCAGGTCAGGATGAAGGGTTAAGTTAATTCTGGAACATGTCTTCTGTTTTTTTTTGTTTTTTATTTTTGTATTTCCTACCCAGGAACCAAGGATCTCACACGGAATCGCTACAAGTTGTTTTTGGAGTGTACTCTTATTCTCACTTCAGTGGTTCCACCAGAACTTCCAATAGAGCTTTCTTTAGCAGTTAACACATCTCTCATTGCCTTGGCTAAACTCTGTAAGTATGTTTCTGCTCCTGTCGTGATTGGGCGTAGAATATCTATCCCAGCCAATTAAAAAGGCAGTGTTTAAGTACAGGTCTGGTTACATTTGTGTTTTATTCAATTATACTTTTTCTGCTTTAGATGTATTCTGCACAGAACCCTTCAGGATACCGTTTGCAGGGAAAGTAGAGATTTGCTGCTTTGACAAAACAGGAACTCTGACCAGTGACAGCCTGGTGGTTCGAGGTGTAGCAGGCCTCAGGTAAGCCCTAACCACGTTACATATGATACAAATGTTTTTAATTGTAAATATTTACATGTATTTGCGATGTACTGTATGCATCCTGTTTTCCATGACAGAGAGGGAAAGGAGGTGATGCCTGTATCTGAGATCCCAGTTGAGACGCATAGGGTAGTGGCTACCTGTCACTCACTGGTTACACTGGATGATGGGCAACTGGTGGGAGATCCATTAGAGAAGGCCA
Source organism: Girardinichthys multiradiatus (assembly GCF_021462225.1). NCBI lineage: Eukaryota > Metazoa > Chordata > Actinopteri > Cyprinodontiformes > Goodeidae > Girardinichthys > Girardinichthys multiradiatus. The sequence goes on from NC_061817.1 coordinate 26,608,033, forward strand.
TGTTAACTGCTGCTGACTGGACGCTAACTAAAGGTGCCTCCTAAATGAACAATATATGCTTATGTCGCTATTAGGGTTCAACCAGTGTTCTCCTTATTTTATTGGACTATTACATTTTAGAGCAGCGTTTCTTTTAGGATTACTTTAATTTTAACATGTTTGAGAAATTGTTTTCAAGAATAGAGTATAAGTTGTTTACCTTCTTAAACCAGATGAAAAGGTGTTCCCACGAGGCATCAAAACACAGGGACTCAAAATCCACCAGCGTTTCCATTTTGCCAGTGCTCTGAAAAGGATGTCTGTGTTGGCTTCTTACGAAAGGCTTGGGTCCACTGAACTTTGCTATATCTCAACTGTGAAGGGTGCTCCAGAGACACTTAGAGGAATGGTACACAGTAGCTCCACATTTTTCATTAACACTTCAATCTCATGTCCGAAATAAGTGGCCTAATACGGCTATCTGTAGTTCACAGAATGTCCAGAAAATTATGACCAAGTTCACAGAGAAATGTCACGGGAAGGGGCAAGAGTCCTGGCCCTAGGTTACAAAGAAATTGGACATCTTAGTCATCAACAGGTTTGTACTTTTTTATTTTTATCAAAACAGTCAGTAGTGTCTATCCACACATCTGATAGAAACTAACAAAAATCTTTTTGGACCATGCAGGTCCGGGAGATAAGTCGAGGTGCGTTGGAGTGTGATCTTCAGTTTGCTGGTTTCATGGTTGTTTCTTGTCCACTTAAGAATGACAGCAAGGCTGTGATCCAAGAGATTCAAGAAGCATCTCATCATGTAATAAAGCCAGTGATGCTAATTTTGCATATATACTCAAATGAGCAATGCTTTATAGTGGCTAACTCTATCATCTCTTCTTTCAGGTGGTGATGATCACAGGAGATAACCCTCTAACTGCATGTCATGTTGCAAGAGAGCTCCACTTTATCCAGAAGGAGCATACACTTATATTACAACCAAGCCCCAATCAGGGTACCCGTTAAGTTCATTACTTCATTCTGAGAGTATTTTGACACTTGACAAAAATAATGAGCAGTTTTGTGTTTATATGTTATTTTTCCCTTAGGTCAGTGGCATTGGGAATCCATTGATGGAACTGTATCTGTTGCACTGCCCCCACCTTCAGTTTCTTCGTTTGTACATCAGTTTGACTTGTGTGTAACAGGAGAAGGGCTGGCCAGGTTAGCCTGTGATCCCCACCTACTCCACACACTGTTACCACATATACAAGTGTTTGCTCGTGTCAGTCCAAAGCAGAAGGTAAGTTCTGTAGCAGCATTCATGTTAGTTCTAGTTTCTGTACACCTTACCAGCTTTCAATGTAGGAAACGTTTTGCAACAAAAGTTCATTGATCTAATGTGTTTTAGGAATTTGTAATCACCAGTCTGAAGGGGCTTGGTTATGTGACATTGATGTGTGGTGATGGCACAAATGATGTAGGAGCTCTTAAACATGCTCACATAGGTAAGTTTTTTCAAATAAATTCAGAGTACTGAAAAAAATTGACATGACTCCCTTCAGTTGTTAGCCATGACCATTTTGTTCTCTCACAGGGGTAGCCCTCTTAGCCAATGCCCCCGAGCGCTTGCCTGAAAAAAAGAAGCGGGTTAGAGAAAAGGAGACAGCAATATCCGACTCCAGGCCTGTACCACCTGTTAGTTCCAGTGTCAAACTGAGCTCCAGGGCAGCCAGACAGCGGGTGATGGCACAGAGGGAGGAGCAGCTTGCAGCACAAAAGGTGTTTTACTTTATTATTTCAAGAAAGTATGCATGTCTTCTTCTGGAAACGTAATGTCAACATAGAGGCAGTTATTGACACATGCTTTGCTGGCATGATTGGTCACCCTCTGCCTAGTTACAACTATCAAATCAATACTAAACAAAATCATATTGCATTATATTTAAATTGGAACATCTAGATAACAACTGGGATGTCTTAAAGGATCAGAACAGGTAGCATGATCTAGATTTTGTCTAAAAATATAACTAAACATGCCCTACAATAACATTTAAAGATTTGTATGCATTTGAGAGTAGTGAAGAAAAGTGAAGTCTTGCAACATGTTTAATCATTAGTAATTAACACATTCAGCTCTAATTTAATTTGATAATTGCTGTTTTCAGGGCCTGGAGGAAAACACCTGACAAAAGGGACGTGTTTATTATTAATGGGAAAGCTTGCCAAGTTCATTTATCTCAGAAGCTCAGTTCACTAAGTGAATTATATAGATTAATTGCACACAGAGATATGTTTTTAAGCCTTTATTTCTGTTAATTGTGATGATTTTTTGCTTACGCCTAAAAAAAACATTTTAGATTAAAATATTACATCAGAACAATAAAATATTTTAATACAAAGTTGTAAGCTTAATGAAAAGTTTTGGCAAGGAAATAGTTCGGTTGTAGTTTATTCATGACTTTACCACCTTTCCACCTCTTTAGCTAAAACTTTTTATGCAGCATTAAACAACAAGTGTCACCAAATATATTACAGGCATAGGTAGGCTGAATCCACGGTACTTAAATAATCAGATAACAGTTATTGTAGTCCAGGGAGTTCTTTGCAATATGCATATTGTGTACAGGGATACTGTCATTACAATAAATGTGCGATATGTCGTGCAGGTCTAACACGCACGTGCACAACATTTTTATAGTTAAAGTTGATACAATTTGTCTAATTGAAGAAAGGAAACGGATTAGGAGTAATATAGGCCATCAAAGAGAAACCAGTTTGTAGTTTAAAGGGGACATAACATGCTTTTAAATCCTTCCTTTTCCTATTTAAATCATTCAGATGTGGTCTGTATAAAGTGGAACTGCAATGCTTTGGTTTGAATTTGTCATTATTTTAGCTCCTCAGGTGTTCATTTTACTCATGATAAGCTTCCTTTCTGACCATCTTGTTTTTCTGCAGCCTCTTTAAATGGAAATGAGGAACTTCACCCCCGACCCCCCCACCTTACATGTAGTTGTAGACAAACTACATGTTAGATAACTTTTAAAATGTTAATGCTACCACAAATTGAATGAGCACGACCTTTAAACAAGACCCCAACATAGTTAACGATTTAGCTAACGCTAGCATCAAGAACATCACTGAATGCATTTGGATCATGTGTTTCTCGAGTAAAAAGGGCAACCAAACAGATTGCAAAACTGTTTAATATTGTTATTCAAAACACACCATAAAGTGATGTCCTAAAGGAGCTAAAAGCGAGTGCACAGCGCTAACATTAGCAGGAAGGTACGAAGCCGTGCTATCAAAACAACAGCCAGTAAGTTATATCTACACCTCAACAATCAAGCTTGGTGTCATTTTACCGTTATCTGCAGCTTACCTCTTTGCTCTGTCCGTCGCTTCCATAGACAGAAGGAACTGACCCCTCAGGCAGACGGAGTCTTTCTATTAATCCTCCTTCATACTGGCCGAGGTTGCTGTAATACTCCTCCCTGAAGTGCTTCACGCAAACAAAGAGGATTTTCCCCACTGATGTCGACATGTTTCCATGAAAAATAAAATTTAACCAGGCACTCCGAAGATGTTCTGATCCTGTGGGACGGTGTATTGACTGGTGTGAGTTAATACACCCAACAACAGAACATTTTGATTTTTCCGCTTGCTGCTTTGGCTTCCTTCAACTTGAACTACAAGAATACTGCAAGTGAAAAAAATGGTGGATGGGCTGGATTGGTTAGCCGGACGTCCATGACCATTTTTAGAAGTTCCACAGAAAATACTTTGACGTAATTGAGAACAAAACATAATAGAAAATGGAAAAATCTGAACAGACTGACCAATTATGACCCAAAAAGCATCTAAATATATCATTGCAGGATCTGGAGTGACTAAATTCAAATTTTCTAGACTTTCAGAGATTCCCAATACACAAAAACTGTGTTTAAGAGCTAAAAAAGTGGATTTTGTATGATATGTCCCCTTTAAGAATATCCCGTGGAGAACTCATCTGGTGAGTTGCCTACAAAAAATTTTATTCAGAGTACTGTAAAGTCTGCCTTTGCAATACAATCAATGCCCCCGGCTTTTACAATGGTCTCCCTGCAAACTGTCATTGAAGAAACAAAGTAGAAGCAGTCATAGAGGAGATCTAGATCAGTTGTTGGTCTTAAAAAACTTTGACATCCTTCATTTAATTTAGAGTGCCATCAGATTTGGGAATGCATAATGGTCCTGTCTAAAATTAGCTCCACGTGTGCACTTCTTGGTTGTTTCAGTTTTTTTTTTCTTTCATCCACACAGTCTCAGAAAAGCCAGGTCTGAAAGTCAAAGAAAACTGTCTCTGTTTTGTCCCATTACAGATTTTGAGCAGCCTGCACTAAGACAATTGTATTGTTTGCACAAAACAATGCAAAAAAAGGCCTTTCTTTTGTAATTAATTTCTGTGTTTAGGTTTTGTAATTGTAATAATGCAAAAGATTGGTCAAAAACTGTGTAGAAAGATATTTCCCCAACAGACACTACTCTAACCAATAGGATTACTCTGTAACAGGAAAGGATCAGTCAAGTACTACGTGAGCTTGAAGAGGATCAAGTACAAGTAGTTAAGCTGGGTGATGCTTCTATTGCTGCTCCCTTCACGTCAAAACTGTCCTCCATTCAGTGCAGTGAGTCACATGTTTCATTTCTAAGTTCTCAGTATGGTGTGCTTAGATTCATACATAATACCATCTTCTAACTTCTTTTCTTTCTTTCTTTTTTTGTTTTTTTTTGTTTGCTTGTTTTTCTTCCCAGTTTGCCATGTAATAAAACAAGGTCGCTGCACTCTGGTGACAACGCTCCAGATGTTCAAGATTCTTGCTCTCAATGCACTAGTGCTTGCCTACAGTCAGTCTGTCCTCTACCTCGAAGGAGTCAAATTCAGTGACTTTCAAGCGACTCTGCAAGGCTTGCTTTTGGCTGGATGCTTTCTCTTTATATCTAGATCAAAGGTCAGTATTTGAGTTATTTACTGTAAACCTGTTTCTGGTGTGGATTATTCTTATAATGTTCATTTTACATATCTCTTTAGTGCCAGCATAATTCAGTTTTATTTAAAAATAATTGTTTTCTAATGTTTTTGCAGCCTCTGAAAACATTGTCTCGAGAGCGGCCTTTACCAAACATCTTCAATCTGTATACAGTGTTGACTGTGCTGCTGCAGTTTGCTGTTCACTTCTGTAGTCTTGTGTACCTTTATAAAGAGGCACAAAGCAGAAGTCCACCAAGGTAAGCAAAAGTACAACAGAGTAAGACAAAAATCTGTTTGTAAAACCGTTTATGATTATCTAGCATAGAAATGATGTATTCTTCAACTATCTAGGCAATTCTACATTCAAATAAAACTAAAATTATTGTTGACCTGACATTTTAAATGTTCTCAAAAGAAACTTTAACAATTTAAGATTGTCTAAATGTTTTTTTGGCTATTACATTAGGACGTTTTAGATTTAGACTTTTTTTTTAAAATGGTGCTTCTTAAACTGCTAATCAGAAAACTTTTTTGTATTATTTAATTTAAATATTTTTCTTGATTTAAAAATGCACAAATATTTTCAATATTGTTTATTAGAAACACTTTGTGAATATATTATCATTTTTTATTTTTCCTTTTTTTTTGCAGAGCGGAGCAGTTTGTAGATCTGTATAAAGAATTTGAACCCAGTCTAATTAACAGCACTGTGTACATAATGTCAATGGCCATGCAAATGGCTACCTTTGCCATAAACTATAAGGTATGTTTTCTAAATGCTACCATTAGTGGCTATGTATCTGTTATTTCGACTAATATTTATGTTATTTACTAAATACTGGATTCTCCATTGTGTCCACTCTAGGGTCATCCATTCATGGAATCTCTCAGTGAAAATCGACCGCTACTGTGGAGCATCGCAATATCAGGTTTAGCAATTGTTGGGCTTCTTACTGGTTCCTCTCCAGAGTTCAATGAACAGTTTGCTCTTGTAGATATCCCAACTGAGGTGAGCTAACACTATTTTACCATGTTTTGTTGTTGTTTTGATAGCCTTGTAATAAAATAGACCTCATGTGTAACATGCTCCGTATTCTGTCTTGCAGTTCAAATTAATAATTTCCCAGGTTCTGGTGGTGGATTTTGTTGCTGCTCTGCTTGTGGACCGTCTCCTGCAGTTCTTCCTGGGCAAAGGAACTCTCAGTCTGCCTTCTTGAACTCAGTGCCAACAGCAAATGCGGCCCTGATAACCAAACTGTAAAGGGACAGAAGACTTTGGAAGAGGAAGAACATTACAGCTGTTGTTCCAAACACAAGGCAGCAGAGATAGTCATGGCATGTAGGACTGTTCACTCTGTGTATCCCCTTCTTTGTCCTACTCTGCTCCTCCCAAACTCTGTGGGTCTGTTTTTTCATTTGCTTTGTTTTAATTCTCACGTTTTTTATAACTTTCCTTTTTTCTATATTTCTCATTTTGTTTTTCCCTGCCCACTCGTGAAAGGCCATGAAGACAGCAGTATTGAATGGAGTTTCAGATTGTGCTACCCAGAGTGAAACCTACAGGCACAAAAAAGGGCATTCTCTAAGAGAATTGCAATAGTGTTTTGAATTTGTTTTTCCTTCCTTGTTTTTGTAAAAAGTGAAAAAGAAATTTAACAGACTTATAAAGATTTAAACTTGAAAATTCTTAATTTAGATTTTTTTTTTTGTGTGTGTGTGTGTTTTTCTTTTTTTGTATTGTGAGAATGTAATCCTGTCTATCTGGTAACGGCCATTCTTTTTGCTGGGAATTGGTACGTATAGGATGAGAATACAATGTATTTACATTACATGGGAACATTATTATTTATCTAAGGGCATTCACTCTGCAAGTGAACCGCTCCACGGTCTGGAAAAACCGTGCTGAGACCTGCAGCTGTCCAAATCGAGGTCCGTAAAGGGGTTCATACTGGCATTATTCACTCCAGAAACAGGTATCTGGCACGGTACCAAGCGTTCCAAAGGTTTGGTGTGTGACCACCTAAAGTGTCTATATCATAGGATGAACCATTCTGCCCAAAAACTAAAGTACTATTTCCTTAAGCATGAGTGATCTGAACGACGAGAAGCTTATAAGCATTTTTTATTGGCCATATTAAGTAAACTTCCAATGTAGATTCTAAATGTTCTGCAACAGAAAGAACAATTACCTGTAACAAACTTTTACCTGTATACATTTTGTATTAAAAATGTGGAATGATTATGAGCAAAGTTGGTCAAATTTAACTTTAGAGAATTTGGATAAAAAGCTGTTAAACAGAGACTTGATGAGGGAGTTTCTATTAGATGCATGTTCTTTGTGGAATAAAGGCAATGATAAACAATTTCAATCATTTAAAAAAATACACATGTATTTTTGGAATGAGATAAATTCATTGGATAGGGTGCATTCTAGTGGTGTGTTGGTAACTATGGACATTAAGGGATATGCAGGTAGAATTAATAATGATAACTGAACCTGATTAAACAAAATATCAACAACTCAAACATCCAACTTACTGCCATTTCTGGTTTTAAAGATATTCATCTAATCTTTAGGTAAAATTAAAAACTATAAGCATAATCCAAGTTCAGAGGGAAATGCAGAAAACCACCTTACTTTGATATTCACAATGTTGCATATTGGCTAAGAAATGTAAAAATTGTAAATCTTTCTAGCCTGAAACAGGCAGAGTGTGCTCTGCCAACATAGCTTAAAAATAAACTAATGAAAACCAGGTAAAGCAGTGAGGAACTTGAGTTGAGTGTATTTATACTGTATTAAACAACGATTGGTGGAAGTTTAGAGGCCTACAACAACACAGAAGCTGTAAAGCTTCCAAAAAAAAAAAACATCCAGATCTGGCTTGAATCCATAGGTGCTTCAACAATGTTTGTTTCGTTTCATACAAGGTTTTTTTTTTATTACTACAAACCAAATGTCACATCAAATACAACATTTAGACATAACACAAAAACTTGGCATTTTAACATTTTAAATTCTGAGAGCCACTAAATTTAACACCCGTATTCTGCTTTTGTTGTCAATGCATTGTCTTGGTTCTCTTTGGCAAACCTTTTTATGTTTTTGTAAATTGTAAAACGATGTAAACCTTGTTCAGAAAAATTGTAGGTAGTGGCATGCTTTTGAATAACTTTATCCAAAGGGATCACACTTAAAATAAGCTACTTTTAAATTACTCTGGTCAACTTTTCACAGACGTATGCATATGCATTTATATAGGTTCGTGTAGATACTGAAATTAATTTGAGATTTAACAAATTACGATTTTAGCCTTCGTCCGTTCTTGCTTAACTACATTTCCCATGGTCCTTAGTGTCGTGAACGGGTGGGTTTGGTCTGCTGGGCGCGCTATGGGAACAGCTATTTGAAATTAAAATGGCGGAAAATAAGGCTAGAGTTGAAGACTGGTCTGTATTGTGCTTCTTTTTAAACTCGTAATACTACCGTTTTACATTAAACAACTGCACTAATGTAGTACTGTTATTCATTTTAAACGAAATATAATGTCATGTTTTAGCGAGAGTTTTGTTTTGGTCTGCAGTAAACATGTAAGCGATCTATTTTCCTGTTATCTACTTTAGCTGCGGCCGTGTTGAATTAAACGAGACTTCAGTTAAGGTGAGAAGTAAAAAAGCGCATACTGTCGTTTAAAGCAGCGGATTCAGCTGAATGGAGAGTTACTGACTTTGTTGTTTATGCCAATGTCCCCTCCACGGTTCAGTCTTCAAAAAGGTCCTCCTCCCCAATCCCCGACTTGACTCCCCCTCTCAAGTCTTCCCGTACCGACTCCCCATCACCTACAACACAGACGCCAGATCCGGGAGAGGAACAGCCAGAGTCGGTCAAACAAAAAATGGAGCCAGAAATCACAGTAAGGTCCATTGACTGCTCTGATCAGGATAAATCCTGGAGGAGAGCCACCATAACCCGACGCTCCCGCATTGCCCTTCCTAACCCATACGAGAGTAAGAGACCAATTCCACCACATATTTGTATCCCCACGGTAAAACATGTGTTTGCTTTTCTGCAGGACTAATTAAGCTTAATAAATCTGTTCTAGCTTTGTGTAGAAGCATAAGTCAATCATTATCACAAGAAGAGAGACTTGAAAAACTGTTGGAGGCTTCAATGGAGGTATGTTTAATGAATTTGTAGAAACCCAATGCATTATGCGTTTTCTTAACCGTTTTCAGAAATTCTCCCTTAAATCAATTAAGATCATAATTGTCTCAAAAATAAAATAAAAGTGGTAGGTATTTAATCATTACAAGCAACATTAGATGAACAAAACTGGTGCAAAAAGAACTAATTCTGACATTAATTATAATAAACATTTAAAATATTGTTTCATGTGGTGTTTTTCTCATCACTGCATACCTAAGAGTATGTAAACTGTCAGAATAAATATTTTCTGTTTAATCACATATATTTGTTTTTTAGATGGCACTTGAAAGGACTCGATATTCACTTGAGTCAGTGCCAAAAGCTTCCCAAGAGTCCTTTAAAAAACAAGGTTAGCAGTGTTTTATTTACATATATATATATATATATACTGTGAAGCTCTGTATTTTAGCTGGCCGGCATTTAAATATTCATTTAATGATATCTCTGCTGTTTTTTGTGTGGTTGCAGTTAATAACATCAAGATGGAGTGGTGTTGCTTAATCAAAAACATAAACAATGAACCACATAAACTCTCTTCAGGTCAAGCCAGGTATGCAGACTTTTTTTTTTCATGTTACTTTTGGTATGAATCTTAATGATTCTGTCTTTTTTTTTTTTTTGCATTTGCGTCTCTAATTGCCTTAAAGTTGCAGTCAGCCTGCTGTGCAAAGAGCCGTGGAAAATGTCCAAAAAGCCATCAACAGGCATGTCGTTCTTTCTCTCCTCATGTCTTCAAATATTTATACTTAGTCACAGAATAGTTGTAAAAATAATATGGCCACATTTGTAATCAGTTCATGTTCTTCTGTTTTTTTCTTAGGCTCAAGGCTGAAAGTGAGTCTTGGGAGGCACTTCTAAACAAACACAGGGGTAAAGCAGAGGAACTGGAAAAGTAAACATTTATTTTTATTAAGCATTCCAATGACATTGCTCTGTCAATTTTGTCTTACATTTACTACAATCGTGTTGATATTTACTATAGGAAGGTGGAGATGGGACAGGAGACGGGTATATCTCTAAACTCTGCGTCCATTGTCCAGGCCTCGCAGTACTCTATCATACTGACTAAACCCGACTACCATGGTGTCCTATGTAGGCAACGACCCAAGATGCATACTATGGCCCTGATTGTATGTTGGAACTTTTTTTATTTTGTCATTACAAAAAATGTCAAGAAGTTGTCATGGTTTAAGCTTTTATGCCCTAAACCTTAAACTGAATGTCATGATAATATCAGGCTTGCAATAGTGTATTTGAAATATTGCCTCCCTGGGTAGAATGACTGTACACTCACCAGCCACTTTATCTTACTAGTACTAGTTTGAACCCCCATTTGCTTTCGGAACTACTTTAATTCTTCGTAATATATTCAACAAGTTGACAAAAACATTCCTTAGATAGTTTGGTCCACGTTGATTTGATAGCATCACTCAGTTGCTGCAGATTTGTCAAATGCACATCCAGGATGGGAATTTCCTGTTCCACCACATACCAAGTTGCTCTGTTGGATGACTGGTGACGGTGGAGGCCATTATTGTATAGAGAACTGATTGTCATGTTGAAGAAGCAAGTATGAGAGGTTTTGTGACATGGTTCATTAACCTGCTTGAAGTAATCGTCAGAGGACGGTTACAGTATAGCAATAAAGGGATGAATGGTCACCAAGGGTACTTGGGTAGGCTGTGGCAATTGAAAGACACTCAGTTGGTATTAGGTGATCCAAAATGTGCCAAGAAAATGTCTCCCACACCCTTACCCTACCACCAGAAGTCTGATCTGGTAAATACAAAGCAGGACGCATCAATTCATACTGTTAACGTCAAATTCTGACCTACCATCTGAATGTCGTAACTGAAATCAGGACCCATTGGAACAGGCACCGCTTTTCTTATTTGGTATTTTCTAGTTATGGTGAGCCTGTGCATATTTGTTCTTAGCTGACACAGGTGGCACACATTACTGCCTTCAATGTTTGATTGCTTTTAGATGTATTATTTTGCATTTCTTAGTTGCAGTGAGTAGTTATTTAGAAAGGCTTATCAGTCTGTTATCTTGACATCAACAAGACATTTTTTCCACACAACCTCTCACTGGATATTGAACTTTTTTGCAACATTCACCTGAGGAATAGTTAAGTGTGAAAATCTCAGCACACCAGTAATTTCCAAAATACTCAAACTAGCCTATCTGGCACCAGAAACCGTGGGATTAGTGACTAATGCCCTTTTCCGCAGGCTCTATTTAGGCTGTCTTTACTCCACTCAGCCCACTTTGTGAGCACTCCCATTACCGTACCTGTACCTACTTTTTTTGTCCCTGCTCCTGAGCATTGGGGCTAAGTAGGGACTACATGTGACGTGAACAGACTGCTATTAACTGATTAACCATGGGACCAGGAGAAATGAGGTTTTCACAGAGGTTGTGCAGGGAAAAGTTAATAAAACGCAAGAGTGACTACAATGAGAACCACAATGTCTGAAGCAGGTCAAAACCTAATATAATTTTACTATATACAAATCATAAACCGTGCCTGAATGCTTAAAGAAAAGAAAAAGGACACATCAGCTTTCTAAATGACACGCAGACGAGGCACTGTATTTATTGCTATCTAAATCAGCTGATCACACAAAATCAGCTGGTCAGAGACATATTTTCCCCAAAATAATACCACCATGAAACGGCACGTTTGGTTTCTAAATGTATTCACGTTCCTTAAGCAAACCAACATGTGCAGGAGGAGGGAACAGGCAGAGAGCAGATGCCAGTTATCAGGCTGCTTGCATCGGATCAAACGGGAGGAAGAGCGCTCTGAGTCCGCGGGGCATAAATATCCAACCTAAAAGTAACTGTTGCCTCTTGCTCTGCTCCGCCCAGTGGTTGTTCCACCTCTGGAGTTACTGCCGCCTCCTCCTATTCTTGACCTAGCGGCCATTGCACCTGTGTTGCTGCCTTCTGCTCTGCTCCACTCAGCGGCTGCTCCAACTCTGCTGCTGTGACCTGCTCTGTTCCATTTAGCGGCGGTGCCACCTCTGCTGCTCCTCCTTGCTAAGGTTATTTTATGATGGATAAAGTGCATGGAGAACTGAGGAGGGTGTGTATTGGGAAGTCTGCTGGTCTTGATGGTGTAACACTGAGGCTTCTCAAAGACTGTTCTTTGGAGTTGGCGATGCCAATACAAACCATCTTCAACTGGAGTCTCCAAAGTGGACATGTCCCTTCCCAGTGGAACCTTGTACCAGTGCCCAAGGTGGCAAGGCCGGCAAGAATGAAGGACTACCGACCAGTGGCCCTGACATCCCTTATAATGACTTTGGAAAGGCTCTGTCATTTTTAGATGGGGCTATGTTGGGCTGATGTTTTTTGATTTCATGATTGGTTTCAATATAATTCAGCCTCAAATATTAAAAGGGAAACTGGAGAAGATAGAAGTGGATCCCATCTTTATTACCTGGATCTACAACTATCTCACTGAAAGGTCGCAGGCTGGGGAGCAGTGTTTCAAAGACTGGTGAGCAACATTGGGGCACTGCAGGGGACTGTGTTGTCTCCCTCTCTCTTTACACTGTACACTGCTGATTATGCCTACCATTCCACGGCAGGCCATATCCAGAAGTACTCAGATGTTACGGCAATTGTGGCATGTGTGAAGGGAGGGGACGAGAGGGAGTACAGAGGAGTCATCTCAGTTACAGAATGGAGCAGGATAAATGGTCTTATCCTGAACACTCTGAAGACCAAGGAGATGATCATTGACTTTGGCAGGAAACCCTCCCATAAACCAATCACCATTGATGGAGAGGAGATTGAACTTGTAAAAACTTAGTAATATTTATGAGACCATCTCAACCACAACCTGGACCAGTCGTCACAAGCAAGCGCCCTGTACAAGAAGGACAGAGTAGGCTCTGTTTTTTGAGGAGGCTAAGCTCCTTTAATGTGAGCAGGGAGTTGTTGCACATCTTTTATCAATCTGTGGTTGCTAGTCCTGTGTTCTTTGGGGTAGTCTGTTGGGGGGGACAGTATGACCCTGTATAACCCTGAGGGATTGTAACCGGCTGGATAAACTGATCAGGAAGTGTGTTTCAGTGATGGGGAGTAGCGCGGACTGTCATAAGACTGTCATAAAGGGCATCCTGTGTGATATTAGGCACCTTCTACACGACACCCTGTCTGCTCAGAGGAGTGGCATCAGTAACAGGCTCCTCTCCCATCCCTGCAGAACGGAGCGCTTTAAGATATCTTTTGTTCCTTCTGCTACAAGACTATAACAGTCAGTCTGAACATGTGCTTTCTTCTATAATACAATCGCTAGTAACTTTTAATTTGTGTTTTTATGTATGAATGTGTTGTTGCTGAACACCTGAATATCCCTTGTGGGGGATAAATAAAGTACCTACCTGTCTTCCTTCCTTCATGGCATTCAAAAATCTGTGGTTTGCACTTTAAAGTCCTTGTCCTCGTTGCCATGACTGAGACAAAAACTTCCTCATACAGCCCAAAATTGTAACTTCTTCAGGCAAACTTTGAAGCCCCCCCTTAACATTAAAAGCTCTGGCTCTTATTTTATAAGTTCTGGCTGGGCTGTGGTCCAGATAATTATCCCAGTGGATCATTTTATATGAAAGAAATATTTATATAAGACATTGTTGCATATACAATAACACAAACAATTGTATTTTATTTTTTATTTTCTATTTATTTTTTAATCACTTCACGCAGATTACTTTAATGAGACAATGTCACAATAACGGTAATAGCGGCACAGCACACTACACTGACGGCTGAAGGCGGGGCTTCAAGCCATAAGTCCAGCCGTCAGTGGGTCCATGGAAAGACAACAGGTTCTGTGGCGAGTAAAGCAAGACTGAGTGGAGTGGAGCCGCACTGCCTAAAAAGAGCCAGTGGAAAAGGGGCATAAAGTGCTCTTTTTTCTCTCTCTCTCTCTCCATGCTGATGCTTGGTTTGAACTGCAATAATTTGTCTTTGATTAGTATTAACAAGCAATTAAACAAGTGTACCTGATAAAATGGATCGTGAGTGTACCTTTTTACATGGACAAAAATGTGATAAGATTTACTTATATATGTGAAGTCAAAATATACTGACTCAGACTATGATCATTAAATTGTGCTAAAAATTTGTTTTCCATGTTAAGTTGAGATTTGAATACTTGATTTAGATGCAACGCTCAGCTGAGGGGAAATTTGGATCATCAGCAACCAGGAAATCTATAAAAAGCAGAAATGTGTGCCTAATTGTGAACTGAACAGTGCCATCTCCAGCAGTCATTGGGAAGTGGGGTACACCCTGTACAGGGCAACAGTCGATCATAGGGCTACAAAAATGCACAGGACAAACAACCATGCACACACTCACACCTAAGGGCAATTTAGAAAGACCAATTACCCTGACAGTCATGTTTTTGTACTGTGGGAGGAAGCCAGAGTACCCGGAGAGAACCCACACTTGCAGGGGGAGAACATATAAACTCCATCCAGGTTGGGATTCGAACCCAGAACCAGCTGCTCTGCTGTGCAGCCCTATATTTGTATTTGTACTTGTATTTGATGTGTTGTCTGTCAGATAGAAAACTAAGCTGTAAATCTTTCAAACCTCCAGATCAGATACAATGTCATATTTTATGATTGATTGATTGATTTCTGTTCTCACTTGTAGATGGACACTCAGTGTAAAATGATTCGGCAGCTACTTACCATCAAAGAGCAGTCCGAGCTGTTGATAAAAAAGACCAGTGGCCAATTGGGTAATATTTGCTTGTCCATTATTCTTTTCTTTGTAATATTTTGACAGTTTCCGTGATGGTCTAGTGAAAAAAGTTGTGCAATAATTGTTTTGGTTTCTATGTTGGCTCCAGCTGAAGAGGCAGGATTCAAGGGCCTTTCATCAAACCTTCTTATGAATCTGATGTCAGCACCTTTACAAAAGGCAACTACATAACCTGTCTGTCCTCAACAGATGATGCTTCTGTATGACTGCATCTAACATTTGCAAAAAAATATATGTAATTTGTCCTTTGGTTTATTTTTTAATGTCTTGTTTTGTTAAAAAATAAAAGACAACCATTTATTTCATGACTTCAAACCATTTTTAGATAGTGAATAATTATACATGCTTTTGACCAGCAGGTGGCAGTGGCTAGTTATTCACGAAGTCATAATAAAGGTGGTGAACTGCCTGAGCAGATTATTATTTTGGGCTTAATTAAACGTATTTTCATCTGGAAATCCTAAAACTGCTTAGACCAATAGTTAATGACTAACAAATGTTGCTAAAACTTTGCCACCATTCTGTAAAGGAAAGTCCCTGTTAATAAAATAAACTAATAAAGACAGTCACCTTGTCTTAAAAGTGATTAACAGACTGAGGTTTGAGGTATCACAATCAGAAACATATGTGGGGTACAAACAATGAAAGGTTTAGACCATGCAATACATTTTACGTATTTCACCATAGCCATTTAACAATATCAAAAATGCCAAAAAAGCTCAAAGGTAAATCCCTGAAAGTGCACATGGGGTTAGTTTGAAAGGCAAAGACTATCATAAATATGTATAGGCTTTTTCATTCTGGTGAAAACATTTTGATGTATAACTGGAATTTAAAGGAAATTGAAAATATATATTTTTTTACTTTACACACATTATTTAGTTTGTACACAAACCCTAGAGGCTCACCCTCTGTCACACTTACTCCTGCTTGGTGCTTCATCTATTGCACTTCATCAGTGTCCCCTGACCATACAGAAGGAGGCCCCTCCCCCACAGTGACTCACCCTCATCTCTTGCTTGTCTTGGTCACTGATGCAGAACGAAGCTTTGACATTGTACCAGTCAGTCAAAGCGTTATTTGCCATATCCCAAATCTCTTGGACCCATTCATTAATTAATGCACATGCTTAAGTTGTGCCTCTTGATTGCAGCAATAAGAAACCTGCTCGTTTCCCCACACGATATTAGTCTAACTTTGCACTGGAGTTATGATCCTCAGTGTGGTTTGTGGTGGATTTTTCCTTGTGGCTTTATTCAAGGGAGTAATTGCAGAGCATATGGACAAGCAAAGAGAAAATGTAGGGCTGTGACCATGAGAGTTGCTAGTAAAGGAAGATGGTGCACAGCAGGATAGATCGATTCTTATTTAGATGAAAATGAGGCTTGATGCTTGTGGGGTGAGAGGAGGCCAGCTTTAGCATCCAAATGAGTAAAGGTTTCACAGACATTGTCCTTAAGTGAGTCACCAGCAATAAAACAAAAAGTTGACAAAGTCACTGACAATTTTTTTGCTTTCAAAAGAATATAGTCTTGACTGACACAAAAATATTTTAAGTTGCTACTCAGTAAAAACTACATTATTAAGTTACTCTTTTACAGGTTCACTTGTAAAATGCATGCAATTGGAGAAATATGAGGTAGGGTGTAAAGCTTCTCTTGGAATATATTCAATAAAACATTTTAAAAAGCAAGGAGTTAGAATCCTTAAAGGCACATGCATAGAGCAACAACTGTTTACTGAATTTGTATTTTTGTTGTCTCTAACTTTAGATAGATTAGTTACAGATTGCAGTAGATGGATAGCTGAAGAGTCAGCATAAACCATTGCCAGTTTGGTCATACTCCCTCATGCACACCCATCATTTCCTCTCAGTCTAGCAGGCCTGGCTGCTGCTCTTCTCCACATTCATTCAGTCTGCCATTCGTCTCAGAAAGCTGTCTCTGTGATCTGAGTGATAAACAACATCAGAATTGCCCAGTTTGCAAAAAGCAAGGACACTTGTTTTCAATCTGCTGTCAACGTTTTCATACTGAAAACTGTTGGGATGTTTCATTCATCAATGGTCCAGGACAGCATCCTGAACTGTTTTGCTATGGGACTGAACACTTCTAGAAATTGTTACAGTTTACACACACACATAAACGTCAGTGACTTTGCATAACTGGAAACGTGTTTTAGTTGCACATAAACATTTCTATACGGACACAGCAGCACACTTTTATTATGGTCAGGGCTAGGTTTGAGATTTACAAAATTATTTTTTTTTGGGCGCTGAGAGTGAGGTTTTGTCAGGACTTTATGAATTGTAACAAACACATGTTAATTTAACGTTTTTTATAAGAGATTTACACAATATTTCAGCTGTGTGTACTATAGCATATAAGAAACCAGGGCTTCTATTTTACACATAAGTAGCATTAATATCACAGTTTTGGCTTACAAGTAGATTTGTGGAATGTCGTCGAATCTTAAAATTTATTATTTCTTTATACACTTGCAAATATTTCTATGTAGATTTTTTTTCTGCCTTGGATGCTCTCGAATTATAGTAGTTTTTCATTTACCCACCCACATGATCGCGCTTTGTGGTGATGTGAGTTTTAATGGTCAAAGCGACGCGCAGCACTCTGCTGAAGAACATCCCACATCAACAACAATGGCAAACCGTGGTCTGTTTTGGTAACACATTTTTTTTTTATAGGAGCAACAAGGTTTGAAACCGTATGTGTTCACACCTGGTAAAACTCCTAAATTACGGCCGGTTTTAAAGACGCGTATGTTCGTTTGTGACTACGTTTTCGTTGTACATTTTTCCCGAAAATGTGCGAGTCGCTCACACAGGCTGTGCATGTGTGTCCCTGCTGCTTTTCTGCTGGGCTACTGCTGCTAACCTAGCTGCTTCTTTTTACACGGTGGTTAGCCTCCGTTAGCCTGGCTGCGCTCATTAACTAGTAAAAGAAACAAAAGATTCGGGCGAATGTAAAGCGTGTTCGTGCTGTCTGATTTCCAAAAGAAACCCCAAACTAATCGCCTACAGTCGCTGTCGGGTAAGGGAATAAGTGTTGTATGATTTGTCGTGGAAAACACTTTGCTGGCTAGCTAATAGGCTAGCTATTTGATTGTGTTCGTCGACTGAGGAAAACGGCGAGTTTTCTTTGAAAGTATGGATGATCAGACTAGGATGCTGACGGGTCTCACCGGACTCGGTGGACTACAACAGCCCGATGTCGGTGATCCGGACTCGGTCCGGAAACAACAGTCCCTCGGTCAGCCGCAACAAGACATTGGGGATATTCTACAGCAAATAATGGCCATCACCGACGAAAGCCTGGACGAAGCACAGGCCAGGTAAGACTTGTGAAGAGCCATTTTCCACATATGATAGCCAAGCCAAAGTCTTTTTTTTTTTTTTTTTTTGTGTGATTTAAAATCAAGTTAGCGCGTTATTGTAGGATTAATAACATGTTACACTGCGATGGTAATGTGGACCTAAGTATCAAAGTGAATGTACATCTTGTGCCTGCATATACAGAAATGATCTGGAGTCGACTGTAGAGTGGGTATCTGTAAAAAGAGGAAATAAAATAAATGTGTTGCTACAATTGACACCACCTTGAATACCTTAATTAGTAAACATTACTCGCTTAATTATGGTAACGGATCTTCTGTCCTAATATGTGTACCAGCGAAGTATTAAGATGAAAAAATGATCTATTATAGTAAGAGGTTTGGGGGGTGTGAGAGAAAGAAAATGCACCCAAAACTAAAACCATTTACTTTTATTTATAGTTCATTAACCTCTGTCTCAAGAAAAAAAAAAAAATGTATTTAAAAGTTTCAAAAACTTCTGGTCATGCTAGTTTTACCTCTTTCAAACAATTCCTAACTTTTAAGAAGTGGCAGCATTGTAAATACTGTTATGAAAAATTTGCCTACTCAAAGAACGTTTATATTAGAAGTCTAATTGGTCATATTGTTAAAATAATTTTCACGACTCATTTAGTTAAAAGATTACTTTATTTTTGAGGTCCAAAATAGTATTTATAACCTTGGGAACTGTAAAGTAAAAAAAAAACAAAGTTAAGATTAAGGATCATTCAATCTCTTCATATGTTTTTATTAGAAGTATTTTACCAATCCATATTGACAGCACGTATCCACTGAGTGACTGACTCGCACTCATTTGCCATGTGGCTCAAAGAGCATAAGGTCAGTTTCAAATGAAGCGTCTGTATTTCAACAATAGATAACCGTCCACTGCAAGACTGTGGCCACAGTGTGATGTGTCATTAGCTAGTGATTTTCCACCCAACATTTGACCACCTGGTTCTCTTAATTAATTCACTCCTTTCATTCCCTCCCTCGCTGGTGTTCATCCTTTTCATTGTGTGCTGGGTGCAATCAATTCTCCTATAATGTGTACGCGAGTGCAGCTGTCCGCAAATCGAGTTTCTATTAATGAGATGGTGTTGAGGGGGAGGGATGATGCCATACTGGCAGCCTATGAATGTTCAGATATTACATTTTCTTGAATACTACTTTGGAGACTCCATCACACCTCATGGAACAAGTAATTTTGCTTTAAAATAACTCTTGCTGGTGGTTCATTTTTAGTTTCATCGGTTGTATTTCAAATTTGTGCTGACAGTAGACAATGGTTGAACTATTGTGAACTTATTTAGGTAAATTATACATGCAAATTAATAACTTACCACATACTGTGTTGGCACTTGCTTAAGAAGAATTGTAGGACTTAGCTTATATACACACCTCCACTATATGTCATATATACTCCACCACTGAACTTGACAACTAAATTACTGAAGTGCCCATGTGATACTGTGAATTTCTTTGACTTTTTACTAATTTACTTGTCATGTTTTTCTAAAAGAAATTTCAAAAGAGCAGCTTCAACAATAGACGGTGCATGTTGTTACAGATAGAGGCTCTAATAAATACCGTATAGTATGACTTACATTTGAATGTCTTTTTGTCACTATATGTCAATATATCAGTTATTTTTTAGGTCAAGATGATCTACATTTCAATGTTTAAAGTGGTTCTTATGGTTACATGACATTGCTGTCATGTAACGTGGCAGTGTGTTGGGATAGGGAGTGGTCAGGGTAGCACAAGAATTTGGTGTTGCAGAGTACCCTTCCTGCGCACCATCCACCCTCATCCTCTCACCGTGTCACCATATGCTCAGATCCTGGCCAGAGGAATCGCCAGCGCATTGGGGTGGATCAGACGGCCCCACAGAGGGAGGGAGAGCAGGGGGGGGCATGGCAGGGGGTGGACTGCCACTCAACTTCCAGCACAGGTCAGTACTGGACCGCATGCACACCTTCTTCTCCCCCCTCCTGCTCATTCCCTCCATGGTGAAGACAGCCCTCCCCCATCTCAAATTGAGCAGTGACAGATTTTGTGGAGGAAGTTGACATTTAGTTCTAGACACATCATTTTTTTTTTTCTTCAGAACTCTCGCAGAGAGGCAATCATTTGGACCGGGTATTGTAGGTATTTGCCTCTCTCCTCTGTAATACCGCAGTGGACATTCACAACAGAAATTGGTGTTGTGGTTAGATCAGGTATAGCCAAATTACATCCGTCACTGGTTGTTATGAGTTAGCTCTCTGTGCTTCATGTTATTTTGAAGAAGAATCAGTTTTACTTCAGAATGGTTTTTAAAGTTTCTTTTTTGCATGTTTGATTTTCTTATTAAAATCCATAAAATACATTATTTTGACTTTCATGATTTTCTCCTAAAGTATATGTTACAATGTTGTTGTTTTTTTGTCTAACCTTATATCACTGTTGTTGCCTATGAAATATCACTCTTTACCATTTAACAGCAGCAAGACTGAACAATACAAAAACAGACAATAGCCAGGTTTCCATTCACAGGGGCCATATCCCAAAGGATTTGGCTCCAGACCTCACTGATCAAGCACCTTTCTGACACCCTACTTTTCAGACCCCCACTTGACCTCCCTCCTCAGATTTCTGTGCTTTAAACCCATCTAAATTGAGAATTCATAAATCTGATTTAATAAACTTTAGTGACAGCTATATTTGCAGTGGGCTCACATTTTTGTCCAGTGATACAGAATAAAGTCATAGTGTCTTGCATATGGATAGATTAGGTTGACTCGGTTGCTTTAAAAGACAGGTTTTATATCATTGAAAACACATCAAGGCACGCGTCTTTGAAAGCCAGAGTGACATTTTCAAATGATTCCTTCTAAATTCACCATGAATTAAATTAAATAAGTACGGCACTATGCACTACCATTTGCCGAAACCCTTTAAATAGACTTGTTGTAGACTTGATGACACCTGGTGCCACTCTGTTGAAGTTTTCTAAGTGTGAGCTTCGTAGATTTTCTTTTTTTTACCTCTCCTACCAGTCTCTTCACTATGTACAGTGACAAGGAAAACCTGAATCGTTTTCCAGAGGTTACAGTTGTTTTAACCTTCTTTAATTATTGCTCTGGCGTTAGATATTGACAAGTTTAGCCTAATATCTAATGCCATAAGCCATTTACTAATTTGCGAAGAATAACCATCTTCTTGAACTTGGATGATTAAGGTAAAACATGTTAAAGTTTATATCGATCAAGGAAACCACTAATCGATGTAGTAAATGCTGGATTTGATTGGTTTGGACCACTCTGGCTCAAAGAGGGAGAGGATATAGAGCTCTTGGTAAGGTTTGCAGAAAGTCCTAACAAACAAATCTGTTCCAAAAACGTCATCATAAAGAAATTTTTATTGAATAATGCAGGCACTCTAGTGTTACTACAAGGGTTGTAAAAATAATTTTAATAGATGGGACAGGGGGGTGGGGGGGTGGTATGTAGTATATTCAGTTATTCAATTAACTGTCACATTAGCCATGTCACACAAGCCAAGTTGTGGCTACAGATTATAGGGAAATAAAGTTAGCATTTTCCAGTGTAAAACTCTACATGTTATGCTTATGCCACATTAACTGTATTAACAGCAGGTAGAAATATCAAGGAAGTATAAATTGATTCAGTGACAGTTTATCATGGGCAATAAACAGCAAGTTTTACAAAGTGATCAGTAATACAGTTAAGATGACACCAAAAAGTTAGCAGTTGTTCTAATTTGGTTTAAATGGTGCTTTTTTTATACAGGCATTCCCAAAGTTTTAATTACAGAGTTACCACTGAAAAGACATATTATGAAGCAATTTCTTACAAACTGTTCTGTTTGCTAGTTTATCATTTTTCTCACATCTCACAAGTAAGTGATATTGGGTGTTTTTTTTTACTATTATATTTGAAAAATTTTGTAATTGGGGCTGCACAATATCAGGAAGATGCATTATTGCAATTGTACTGCTGAAATTTGCCAAAACGATATTCTGCTTAACCCACATTTCCTGACTCCTTTCTTTCTTAACTATTACCTTGTCCCCACCAATTTACAGCTTCAGCATCGCCGGCAATAAAAAATATACATTAGGTGTTGACATCAAAGGCAGTTAGAGTACCTCCAAATGGCCAACTATATATATATAAAATAAAAAACAGGCATATGTCACAACTAATATCATCATCACAGTATTTACCATTATTGCCATCACAAGCTTTTCATACATCGTGCAGCACTACAAGAAATACAGTATTCTACTACATATTGCATCCCAACAGTCCTTTGCGATTGAGATATTGCTGTGCAGAAATAGTAGTTGTCCAGAACAGAACATTAAATAAACTTGAAATGTAATATTTAAAGTCATTTTAGATGCAATATTTGGGTGCATTATAAGTTTCCTTTTTTTACTTCACTCTTCACAAGAGCTGTAATAAAGTCCTATCTAATAAAAAAACTGCGTTTAGGCCTTTTGACATTTAGCAGTAGCATAAGTTACATTTTAGCATACATTACACTGTGATGTAGATTGATTTTTCTTTGGGGGGGGGGACTTTTTACATACCTTTTAGTATGCATATCACTGCAGTCCTCAAAGCCAGGTCCAGGTAAGCGTACACATTTTGTTCAGTAATGAATATTGGCTGCGTAACAATCAAATATGGTACACTGAAAGGCAAAAATGGGTTTTGCAAGTATTATTTCAGTATTTCAATGAGGTGATTTTCCTCGCCGGCTTGAAGATTTCTGAGTGCGTAAAAGTTATTTATTAAAATGGCCATAAAATTAGACATTGCCACTTAAAATATTATAACCTGTCTGTTTCAGTTCTTGTGAAATCATACCGGTGTGGTTACATGTCCACACTGCTCAATGCATAGCTTTGTAACCTTCATGTTTTTCCCCTACCTCCCTCCCTCCCTTCCTCACAGCTTTAATAACTTCAACAACTTTTCTTTCCTTTTTGCATGAGTCAGTTAGTTTAAGTTGTAGCAAATGTATCTATAAACCGTGGCTGTATTCCATTGATAACTTCAGAGTTGCCTGGTGTGCTTAAGTATAAGCTTTTTATTCACTGCTGTCTCACCTGCGGAGCAGCAGAACGAGTCTGAACTACCTGGCTCAGCAGTTTTATATGCGATCCCAGTCAAAGTTGGAACACATGGCCTTTTGGCTTTTTGATATGGATGACACTGCATTGTGAATTGATAGTGGCGTAATGTGTCATCTTAACATGAAATGTTAAACTGTGCAGTTTTATACTTGTATGAATTTAAGGCCTGCTGTTACTGTTCATATGTATTCTATTTGAAGTAAGAGAGGTAGGCTCTGTGTGTTCTAATTTGAATATAGTGTAAATGAAGGGGCTCTTGATATAACCCATGTTGTGGATTGCCAAATGTTTATTAAATATGCCTGCTATTGTATTGTCATTTTAGCTTAGAAATTAAATTTCGGGGTACTTTGGGATATATTAAATTAGAAATGTATTAAGACGGGAAACTACTTTTGTGCCTATTGTAGTGTTATTCAGATACCACAATAAGCGTTCTTACCTGAGACAAACGAACACTGGGCGCTCTGCACATTGCATGTACTAAACATTAGAGACTAAAGTGTGAAATCAAACCTGTCACAACAATCCATTCTGTCACAGGAGTGTGTTGTTAAATGAGACATTTTAGCTGGACAGCTAGGGTGATCTGATTTCTGTGAACTGTAGAGCCTTTCTCCGTATATTGCTTTCAGTTTGTTTGGTGATAAAGGTAATTTCTGGTTATATTAAAATTGTTTCCGAATCCAAATGGGCTCTGTCAACACACCATCTAGTTTCATGGATTGAGTATTCTTCAGCAGGTAGAAATTAGATTACTGTGTATTAACCCTGAAATCAGGTTCTCGGTAATGATGACCTTGAGGTTTGGCATCATTACCTGTTCTACAGTGCAGAGCGTTCTAATGACAACGTTACTCTTGCTAGTTTGAATTGATGCTCCAAGGATGTGTCGACACTTACAAAGACATGGGCATAATACATACCGCTACTCTACTACGTCTTCTTTTTATGGAATAGAAGCTTGGAATGACTTTAAGTGGAGTTCTGTTTATCCTAATCCCAGCCTTCTCCTTCCTTGTCTGATTCCCTCTTCTGTCTTACAGGAAGCATGCCTTGAATTGTCACAGAATGAAACCAGCACTCTTCAGTGTTCTTTGTGAGATCAAAGAAAAAACAGGTGAGTTTCTACTTTACTCTGTGGCTTCCAGTAGGCTCTAGTCGTGTGCCCTAAGTAGTGAGATAAAGAGTTTTTTTTTTTTTCCCCCGGCTTCTTCAGTGCCTTTTTTGCTTTTTACTTATTTCCGCTCATAGGACAATGTTGACTAAAGACTGTATTTAATGCTGAACCTGTTAGGCTCTAAATGCATGCTTTAATGGAGTTACAATTATTAATATACACCAGGTTAACCTTTTCCATCTTGCATTTATGAAACCTTTTCCTTTCCTGGCAATTATCTAGACCTTACAGCTGAAGCTAATATTAGTATCTTTTGAAACATGAGTAAGACAGCAAAACTAACAACCTGGAGTTTACCTGCTTATACTTGAGTTTAGGTTTTTATTCTAACTTTGAGCAAAAATTTGCAGATTTGTTTACCTTTTTAAAATCTTTGTAGTTTGTGTTCTCAAGTTGTTGGTTCATGCATGAACCAACAGGCTTTGGGTAACTGGTAAATATTGGCTGGAGCTGCATGAGCATCATTACAAAATCACGTGATGGTAATATTGCTAAACCTTGCAATGACAATATCAGTTGCGATAAATACAAGTTGTCCTCACTCTCTCTGTCCTTACAATGCTTTCAACTCTGTCTTTGACCTTCAGTGTATTGGACACTGCCATCTATGTCATATGTCGATATCTACTGCATTCAACAGGCTGGGTATATTTTTGAGATGCAAAGCTTTGATTCCTGATACTTGGAATCGAATGGCCAACAAATGTTGCATTCTATTGTAATTTGGGAAGAATGGCTATATGAATCCAGTAGTCTTAATGCGTTGCTATTTAAGTCAGTTTTTTGATAGATTGTTTTGGTGAGGCTGGATATGAATGGCAGATTGATGGTTGTGTGAATGCCTCCAGCATCTCTACCTTTTTGTGCTGAATGTCCTCTCCTTTCACTGTCCTTGTGTGTAGGCTGTAAGTCTCCCTTGTTTAAATACAACTGCATTGCTGTCTGTTGTGGTCCTCTGTCAATAATGTATTATTGCTCTAGTGATTGGAGGGAAGTAAAGGCTAGGCCTGAGAGATTGGGGCTGGGTACATTGTTTCCCAGGCAACCAGAGGTCTTATTTACCCTAATGCCATTCACTTTGATTTTCACATTTAGTCTCCCAGCAAACTAGACAATGGACAGTGAGTACTTGTACTGTGAGCACAAGAGAATAGCTGACCAAGAATACAGTTGGGTAAATGGTGGCTCCATACTTAAAGTATTCCAGTCACGAAATGCGAGGATTTTGGCTTTGCTTGTTCTCTATTGGCCATCTGCCATGATGCTCCCTAACTGCACTGTGTACCTGTTTTGGTATTTCACAACAACTGACACCCCCCACCCCTCAGTCCCCCAAGCAGTAGTGTTGTTGGTATCCTTTAGGTATTTTTATTGTTGCATTTGTTTTCTGACTAACAGACAGAGATGTGTTGGCAAAACCATGAACGCAATATGTCTTTCACACACTGATACTTACACACCAAAAAGGGATAAAAGCAAACTCTGTCTTGGGTCTACTCCTACTGCTTCGGTCTTGTCCTCTCCTCCTCCCTCTCCCTGCCTCGCTCCCATTCTTGAAAGAGAAGACTTACTCTGAACTCTGGGCTTTGATATGGTAATGTAATGGTTGGGGTTGGAGGAGGGGAGGTGGGGCATGGGGGAGGGGAGGTGAATTCCTTTGAGTACTGCAGTTGGTTAGATTGTTTTCATTGTAAAGGAAATGTTCTGCGCAAATGTCAGTACCCACCCTCCCCCTCTGCCACCACCCCAAAACACCCCGATTTTAGAACAGTTCCAGTGCTCTTCTAAGCTCCCACATGAAACTTGACCTGTCTGTGTGAACTATAACTTTTGTCAAGGCTTTATTGAAGATGCACTACAAGAAAGAAATGAAATTACTCGAAGGGACTCTGCAAATGATCAAAGATGAGACTCTGTGGTTTTGCTTCAACTCAGTTCTTTACTCTCTTGCTCTCATGGGTATTTGTTGTAAAAATAGCTCATGGTGCAGTGTGGTAACTAATACCAAAACCTCAAATAAGCCACTGCAGTTCATTAATAAAGTTTCCTTTAGTTTTGGGCATGGGTTTCCTTACTTTTATTCCCTTTGCTGTTAACATGCCAGTAGTGAATCCGTCACTCATTCTCCTCTGCCACCCTTATCAAATCCATATTTTCAAGCCTGAACATTTACAACTGTTTATTTTTGGAAATGTTTTAAATGATTATAACACTAGTAGTCCAATTGTTATTTTAGATCCATGTATTTTTTTTTTTTTTTAAGTTTAGAGACATCAAAATTATTACAGGCCTATTCCCCTCCCCCATCACTTGGACAAGTTCACAACCATCAACCTACTCATCTTGATGTCGGACAAACTAGTCTAATCTACTAGTTGTGTGGATGTAGTGGAAGGCTAGTATCTTCTCTACACAAAAACAGATGCAAAACAAAGCAGATCTTTTAAGTTTCAGTGCACTGATGTTGGAAGAAAATGTAGAAATCTTCACTCCATCACTCCGAAGGAGCACAAAGTTGTCCGCAACATCAACTACAAAGACCTGCTCATTAAAATGTGACATCAACCATTTTGTTGCTCTTTGATTGTTGTCTGCCTCCCACAGACTGAATCCTTTTTTGACGTAATTCAGTTACTTAAATCTAGGTGAACTGTTTTGTTTTTTCCCCAATTCAGTTTTTTTGCCACTTTTCCTTAAATCCATGTTTTACAAGTATTGTTATTCTAAAAACCTTAAAAGATATTTGTTCATAGGGGTCATAAAATTTTGAGTTTATTAAATTTTGAGTTTATTAAAATACAGCTGAAGTTCATTGGGATTAAATTGTATTTGATATAATTAACATGCTTTCTGAACTCTGTTTTTATTATTTATTTCACAGAAAAAGTAGCACATTTTGTTAAACTAAATACTTTTGATATGTGCTTACGTTTTTTCAGCATTACATGGTTAGATCGAGCTTTGTGGCTGTGTTCCACTTGACTTGGACATCAAAGATAATTGTCAGGATGTTGATGTTCCTGATTTAGTTTTTTTAATTCAAACATACAAAAAGCTGGCCAGCAATAATAAGACTTTGATTGCTGTAATGTCATTAAGATTTTTTTCATTAATCATTGAGACTGATATAAAAAACTTCTGACATTTTTTATTAAACTAAACTAATTAAAGGTTGAATTATTTTAGGTTTATCTGTATTTAAGCTTTAATTTGACTTTATAGTGTGCTATAAATATAAATGATAATTTAAATAATATGATCATTTAATCTAGCATTCCTATCATGGCTCAGAGTTTATGATCCTGGTGGGTTGTTGAAAGTCCATCGTCACACCAAGTAAATAGTTTGACGAACAGCATCAGAGAACTAAAACACTAACTTTATTCCCAAGTAGGAGGATCTATCAATTAATAAAAATTAATACTACATTTTGTATAACAGTCAAACTGAGAGCTAATTATATTCAGAAAATGTGTTTTAATTTTACTGTTTGGCAAGAATTGTAATTGTAAGTATATATATTTTTTTTTT
Source organism: Girardinichthys multiradiatus (assembly GCF_021462225.1). Taxonomy (NCBI): domain Eukaryota; kingdom Metazoa; phylum Chordata; class Actinopteri; order Cyprinodontiformes; family Goodeidae; genus Girardinichthys; species Girardinichthys multiradiatus. The sequence goes on from NC_061817.1 coordinate 26,636,246, forward strand.
TATTCAGAGTTGAACCAGACATCCATCCATTTTCTGTAATTTGTGCCATTCTTTCCCAGCAATCAAAAGGCACATTTCTAGTAAGGGATTTAGAATTTCTTTTTTCCTGGAACTCAATTTCCCACATTCCTTTTACCTATCTTGGCCATTTCTTATTTGTTTTTTCCAATGTGGAGTCCAAAGGTGGGGCTGTTAGATTACGTCTGGTGACGCCTATGGGGTGTCCTCCTGCAGGACTATTGATGCAGTCTGGGGTCAAAGATCTTGGCCACTGCAGAAAGCAAAATGTAATTTAAAAACAGAAAATTAGACCAGTACAGCATTATTAGATTGCGTCATAGCAGTTATGGTTTAAAAGCGAAGTACTGTCCCTCCAAACTATGCAGAAATGTGTAGTCTGCACTGATCCAAACCCCTGAATGTGCAAGGGAGCGAGAGGAAAAGAAGGTCCAGTCTGGAAAATAAAACATGTACCAATAAAACTACAAAACATCTATAATAGAAATTACACATTATAATCTATGTAGAGTCACTTCAGACCTTCTGGAAAGGTGTAACTGCATCAAACCTGAAATTGATATTTCTGATGCAGTCTTTTGTGTTCATTCATGTTTTGAAAAAGAGTATGGAGGAGAACTCTGGTTAAGATTGCAACCTCTGATCTGAAGGAAATGTAATAATCCACAGATCTTTAATAATTAAATGTTGCAAGTTCTTTCTCAATGGAACAACAACCACATACATGCATGTGGCAGCTGCAGCATTTCTCATCCATTTAAACTTAAAATCCACAATCCTGAGGAGTTGGGATTGTGTTATTATGTATCTTGTAACATAAATTCCTGAAAATCAATGGACAATATGAACCGAAGAACAGTTTAAACCGGGAGATGGCTGAAATAAAATGAGAATATATACCCCGTACGAAATGTTTACTACATTCCCACCAAAAACCTCCACCTATAGTTCAGGTTGCATCCAGAAAACACTACTTCACTGCCAGGGCCGCTTTCTGTGTTAGCTTTCTACCAGCTTTGTCTGATTAGGTCCTTGTTCCTGCAGTGGAGACGCACCTAAAGAGCATTAGGCATTTTGTCTATGCACAGCTGAGGTTTTAAACCAGACAGCTTCCTGCTGTGAGGTGACAGCGCTAAAGACGGCCGTGCAGCCTGTTGAACTGTTCAATACTGTGAAATTTGATTAACCAGTTGTACTTTGAGGTTTATTTTGAGAGGTCCTGATTCCTTTAACCTCCTAAGGTATTGGTTTTAGTTTTACTACCATTTTGTGTAGATTTTATGAAAATGTGGACTACATTTTCAGGATACTAATAAACCCAATCATGTATTAAGTGAGTAGCTGTAAAACATACATTTAACATTGTCAAAAGGACCCCCTTGTTTGTCACAGATTTCTTCATGGGCCCTCATAAACACTTTTTGTGAAAAAGAAAAGAAAATAAAAAGTAGGTAAAATGAGTTTAAACCACACACACACACACACACACACACACACACATACACATATATATGATGGAAAATAATGCAATACATCTAACAAAATGACTGAAACATAGTCGAGATGTAACTGAAATTTAAATAGTCAATTTAATAATTTAGTGGAACTGAACAATTCAGAAACGACAGGTCACTAAAATTAAGGAACTTTGCATGTAGTGTCTCTCCGGAGTGGAAAAGCATCAGTAAAACTTTGTCAAGTACTGGAGTGAGCTTTTCTTCAGGAATTATATTTTTTTAACCTCTAGGAATATTTGGGGAATGATGTCAAATATGGCCCTATACTTTTTTACTAACCTCTTTTTAAAAAAAAACAAACTAGTGATATTAGGCTGGAGACACTATGTTTTTATGAGGAAAAACAGCATCACATGCACCAGTTTAATTAGATATTTTTGTTTCACCGATCTTTGGCTGAGATCACTTGATGAAGTCATGTGAATCACTTGCCTCATTAAAACAACCCAATTATTATTAGTTTTCAAACAGCCTAACTTGCAACAGAGCCATAAAGTGTTATGAGTTGTTAGGAGCCTGAGGGAGGTATCTCATTGTATAAGGTGGAAAAGTGTTGAATCTCTTTTAAGCTAAAAATGTTTATGGGATAAAAGTAGTTTCCTTAAGAAGATCTACATTAAGGATAATTGTCACTAGGGTTTTTAACCTCAAGATGCTTTGCTATGTTGCACAATTAACATTTCCCATTTAGTTAAATCCTTGGGATTAGTATGCCAGTTTTTTATTTTATTTTTTGTATTATTATTTGATACGCTGTGGAATCGTGTGTTTTGTAATCTCCTGCCATTCATTTTTTTTCCCTACCGCTTTCAGAAAGAGGAATAAAAAAAAGACAATGTGTTAAAGGGGTTGCAGGAGTGATACAGAGATTGATGAGGCAGTAAGAGCAAGAGTAATTACTTGGTGTCCATTCCCCAAGCCAGATTGGCAGACGGCTAATATCACACAGACCCTTGGCCCTGACAGACACCCCCACACGCACTCAGACACACATCCCAACTCAAACTGGGGGATCAAGAGCACCCCAGACATTTGTATAAACCTAATGGCGTGTGGGCCAGTTGATTTTCCCCTTGTAGTGTTATTCATGAAGGAACTAGGCTTTTGCGTATTAGGTGGGACGATTTTCCAAAGACATTGATTTGGTTGTTTGGTAACTCAGCATTTGAAAGGCATCCGGATTTCTAAATGGATAGTTGTATGTAAACGTATTGGGACACACTATCGTTTCTATGACTTTTCTTTTATGTCAGTTTGCCAAAATTGACTTTTGGTTGTAGATTTCTTGGAATGGTTTAGATATTGCACAGCAGTTTTAAAGTATATATCCTGTTGTTTTATGTCTAAAAATAATGCATTAGGAAAAGCAAAGGGTTAAAATTACAGGCTGTGACATTTTAGGTTATTTATTCTAAATGGGTTAACCAGCTAAAAACAGCACAGATTGGCACATATTCAGTTCACACAATAAAAACCGCTATTTTCTATAACGTGTCTGTATTAATTATCACAAATAAAAAAAATTCTTAACTTTAATCTTTCCTTTCTAATAGGTCTAACTACAGCATATCGCTAATTAAAGATATGTAAATGAAGTCTCAGCTGGATTGTGCTAGTTTGGTGGTAGTGGGATGGGAGAGTCTCTTAGCCCAGCTCCTAATCCTGACTAATTAAGGATTAATTACAATTGATGGGTGTCTTCCACCCCTTAGCTGTTATGCACATAGCTGTCCCAGACAATATGTTTGTCTATTTCACACCATGTCATTAATGTTAGGAAGAAATAGAAACATCAGGCTGGTAGAGGGAGGGGTGTAAACACAAACCGTTAGACGGTATACATTACGTAGTACTCTATATTATTGTCGCCAAATGTGCAGATTCATGTTAAATCACAGATTTTCTGTTTTATCTAGGTCACAGACAGATTCTGGGGAGCAGTCTCGGTTTGTTGATACTTTAAACAAACGCATGTGCTGTGTTTGTATCAGCGGATTCAGTGGTCATGTTAGTCAAAACAAGTGGTCAGCTTTTTTTTACCCAGTGCTAATAGCAAGTTGGTTTTATTCAGAACTGAGGTGATATATTTGAACTGAGCAGACTAACCATGTTGCCCCAGTTCTCTCTGGCACCATCTGACTGTGTCATAATGCTTGTTCACTTGTTATAAATGGGCACCGCTACTCTGATCTATGGCTTAATTGCCACCAAATTTGCATAACAGTGCAAATTAACGACCTCTCAAATGAGCGTTCATTTTTCACAAAGTCTTTAGGAGCTCCTTAAGAGTCTGTGCTAATGAGCACAGGAGGCAGCTGGCCTGATGAGAGTTGACTGGGGGAAGATCCTAGCAGTGCTGTAACAAGCCTCCTGCTTTGGTGCTCTTCATCATCCTCCTCATCCTCCTGTGACATTTTCAATTCTTCCTTCATGTCTTTGCTTCTCTCTCTGTGTTGAAATGTACTCTGCTGATGATTTCATGTTAGTAAGTGCAGAACAGTTCTTGAAATGTACTTATTTTGTTTGAGCACATCTGTTGATGTATTTTTGAGTAAAATAATTAGCATTTAATGCAATGACAGAAAAAAAAAGAAAAAAAACAACAATTGTTTGTTGGCTCATTTTAGTGTATTTAAGAAAATAGTTAACATATTTGTTAGTGTTTGTTATCATTGCCCAAGTGCCCCCACCCCTGTAGGTTAATTAATGGCTGACTAATGATGTGCTGGATTGAAGGGTTGTGTTTGCGTAAAGTGTGACTTCTCCCATTTACACTTTAGTCAGACCACACTGTGTTTTAATCTGAATCTGTTCGTGTGTGTGTGTGTGTCTGTGTGTTACATAGTGGGGGGCTGTGCAACAGGACTCTGGTGAGCTACCCAAACAGATGCTGATTAGTGTGAGCTGCTTAAAGTAGGAATGAGCATATGGATTGGGCTCATTAAGTTGACAGTACTTTGCAAAAAGTACTGCCTTTCAGAAAAATTTATTTAGGACAAGAAATCTAGTCAAGAAACTTACTTTTGTGTAAGTTTTTAATTGCTAACACTTTCTGAGAATTTTGTTTGTTTAAATGTCATTTTATAACCTGCCTATAATAGATTTGCACTGATTTACCAAACCTGTACCCTAAGAAAATGGCATAGGGTATTTAAATGTCTAAACAAAACAACAAAATGACTGAAAGTTTGACTTAGCCTCTTTCAACAAAGCTTTCCATCAAAAATGTGCACAATTGGCTGTTCATATTGGAATATTGTGGGATATTACCATGGAGATGGCAATATACCACACAGCTGTGAGCTTTCAGAAATGAATCCCACTGTGCAGGACGGCAGTGCGGTGGAATATTGACGTCAGCACTGCGCATAAAATATGTTTCTGAAGTTGCATACCATTCCTTTCAAAACGATAATGGTGAACGAACTCAGTCTAGCAATCCGGTTGTTGACCGGACAAATGCTTCAAAATGAAGTTTTATACAATTTCAGAGTCTTGTTTACGCTTTGAGTCCTGGAGTTGGCTGGCTGCACACACCATACGTCATTGCTACATCATTCTCCCAACCCACAAAGTTGTGTTTCCCTGATTAAAATATCAGCTGATGTAACACTGGGACTAGCTCTCATGCTGAGTCAGAGGCGGGCTGACTTCAACCCCCCTTGCCACATCGGTCCTTTCACAAAACGGACAGAAATGGCTGAAAGGTGTCTCAGCCTTGAAGTATTTTGTGAAAGGGGCTGTTTCCTTAGACTACTGGTTGAAAATTTTGTCTAATCTGGAGGTGATTAAGACAGATTAGATTTACTCCATCTGTGCATTCTTTCATGTAAGAAATCACAACTTCTTAGGTTTTTATGCCAATTTTGCTGAAAAAGTAAGAATATTTATCTTTCTTTATTTTTTTTATATTATTCTTTAGTATTTTTTGGAAACCAGAAATCAAAACTGAGCTTGATTTTTTTTTTTTTTTTTTTTTTTTTTTTTTTTTTTTTTTGGTGTAAATCAAATAGAACGAATTGTTGAGGATGTATATTTAAGAAGCTCTGTATTTAATCCTAGTTAAATGTACTGTATTCTGCTGAAATCAAGATTCATTTCTGGAGTTTTTTAAGGTTTCTTTGTATGTGGATTGTTTGTAGTGCATGGGACAACTGGAGGTATTCCCAACGGTTTCTTGTTCTCTGGCTCTCCAGCTCTCTGGTGCATCTGTACTCCAGATTCTGTGTAGTTCTGTTGCCCCTCTTTCTCAGTCCCTTTCTTCCTTGCACACATATCTTCTGTGACTCTTTTTTTCAATTCTCCTTGGTTCTCCTTCTACCCTCTCTCTCCTTACCTCTCTTCCCCCCCCCCCCCCCCTCTCCCCTTTTTTCTTCTTCTCTCTCGATCCCTTGCTCTCTCCCAGTGAAAGGCTGAGAATACCCAAGGGAGCTGATGCAATTAAAATGCTAATCCTGTCTGTCTACAGAGAGAGGGAAAGGGGGGGCTGACAGCATGAGGGATTGCGGCTCACATGGAGAACTCGACTGAAATGGAGAACAGGGTGTGGGGGTGGGGGGCACAGGGGGAGATATGTGTGTGTGTAGTAGGGGTGCGTTGAAAGGGAGAGGGGGGAGGGGTGTGTGTTGGGGGAGACAGAGTGAAAAAGGGGATGCTAGCGAGGGAAAAGACAGACAAGGATAAAGCTTGTGCTCTGAGCTGAGCAATGATATACTGACGGCGTTTAAGCCTTATCTATGCCTATGTAGGGAAAGCATTGCAGTTAATGTACAGCACTACACTGTTGGCTGAGTTGTTCACCTTTACCTGCACCACTTTTTATTTTGTGTGTTGTATCTGCACAGCACAATGTTTCTACTTTGGCTGTGCAGAAATGAGAATGATTATGTATGCAGAGAGAGCCCAGCTGGATACCCTGAATATTTCATAGTATGTGTTGCTCGCTTAGTCTTCCAATGCCACACCGCCCAGCTAGGCTTGTAACGTATGCATAATGGTGATTTCTAAAAGCCATAGATGTTGGCTGTGAGCCTGGCTTATTGTCAAACAATATTCAAGTCTTGGTTCTTGCAGCTCTTAAGTTCTAGAGATCTACACCATTTCTAATGTGAAAAAAGTAACTGGCCAAAATTAAACATTGTTAGAAATTCTGGACCAAAGCATTTAGTTCTGCTGATATTTTCAGCTTTTCAGGACAGGTATGTTTGCTTTTTTTGGTGACAGTTAAGTTTTTGACATGTATCTGATATAGTTCTTTCTTGTGCATTATTTTAAGTAATCTCAACAGCTGCTGTAATATCACTAGGCCACTAGATTGTGCATGAGTGCAATTCTGGGTAATCACAGCTTAATTGGAGTAATTAGGGGAATGTTGGGGCATTAGGCTACAGCTGGGGGCCATAATGAGTCATAGTGAAAAGGAGGGGGGTTAGGTGAGAAGCTCCAAGAGCAGCCCTCTTGTCGGTAGGTCATTATATGGCTCAGTGAATAGGCAGTAAAGTTAAAAAATACAACTGTATTTGATTTAAAATCTGCAAACCATGTCACTTTTCTTGAAACTTCAGTCAGAAGAATCACAACAAAGTTTTGGTGAACAACTAAGATTGGTGATTAAGTACATTTTAAAAAGCTGTTGGGTATTTAAATAAGTGCAGAGATCGTGTCTGTTTTTGAAAGGGAGGAGAAAGCAAAAAGGAGGGAAAGAGATGGGCGAATCAGGGTCATTAGTTCAGGCAACTGGGTCTGCTGCATTCCTAAGCCCTGAGATGGGGGAGCAACACAGCAGGAATGTGCCTTTGGTGGAGAAGAAACAGAAGCGAAGGGAGAGAAAAAGGCAAGCAGAAACAATAAAAAAGGGAGGAAAGCAGCAAAGGTGGGCCTGGTACCGCAGTGGAAAAGACTTACCAAATGAATTTAGAGAAAAAAGAAACATGAAAACTGTCCTCAGATTTGTTTTTATATGTATGGCACTACAAGACACTCTGCCTATAGGTGGCCCTTGATTGTTTCACACAAATGTAGGATTTTCATTGTAAATTACCTTTTAAAAAAGTTCAGCTACTTCAAGTGTACAATGCAGCATTGAAATCTGGAACAAAACACCAATTTAACTCAAAAATAAACTTTGAACAAATTAGTTAATGCTACCAAAATCTTTATGTGGTGATAAAATAAGTAAATTACATAATAAGGACAGTTGTCTTGATACCACACAGTGGTTGCTGAGATTGTTTATCTCCACTATTTAAATCCATATTGTTTGGGTCTGTCTCACTCTGGTTCTTAATGGGTTGATTGCTTTTAAAGTAGTCTCCTATCTAGTCTCCAGTTTAAAGGATCAACACCTACAAACACATGTTGAAACAATATGTACATGGTATTGCATATTTATTCATCTTGCCAGAAACTGGAGATGCATTATTCTGTATGTACCAAAACACTGAAGCGAGAAAAGCACAAAACCCCCGAATCTTCCCAATTACTTTCAGCAACCCACACACAAAAAAACATTGATTTTAAAGAGATCTAAACAGTGTATATCATTTATCACATGTTCTAATTTTCTAAAATTAGCTAACTCTTGTTACTAAGGTGAAGAAATTGAATTGTGTTAGAAGTTTCTACTCTTACTTTCTGAAGTTGAATGATTGAAAAGCAATAAGGGCAAGAGGAAATTTAGTTAAGTGTTAAAAGCTGCAGGCCCTGGGAAAAGATTATGGTCTGAAGTTTAAACTTCAGTAACAGAGTGGTGTCTGTAAGGGTGAGTATGTGTCTGTAAATGTATGTGTAAAAGAGAGAGAGATGAGAGCAAGGCTGTAGGCTGACAGAGGTCCTGGTATAATACAGTGGTGGAGAGCAGCGACTGATAACTATACTTATGGCCACTGGGGCTCATAGTGACAGCACATGCACTTCTATTACTGGCCTCATGCCTCATGCCCTTATCTCTGGCAGCCTGCCACAGAGACACAACACTGCCCTCTCCTGCTGATTTAGAGGAACTACACACTTACAAAAAATCGAGGCCACTACTCTTAGTCTATCACTCAGGGGATAAACATTGCTATGTTTCTACAGAGCAGCTCCTCTTAATTAAGTAATTAAATAATAAAGCTTAAACAAATACAGTTTCAGTTCCTATTAACTCTGTGTGTTCTTAGGTGTAGCTCTTAAGCTTACTTGTTTGACTTTCATGCATCTTCTTTTCTCTCTAGTTCTGAGTATACGAGGTGTCCAGGAAGAAGATCCCCCAGATCCCCAGATTATGCGGTTGGACAACATGCTGCTTGCTGAGGGTGTGTCAGGACCAGAGAAAGGAGGAGGATCGGCTGCAGCAGCTGCAGCTGCAGCCGCAGCAGGGGGGTCACCCACCGACAGCAGCATTGAACACTCTGACTACAGAGCCAAACTTGCTCAGATCCGTCAGATATATCATTCTGAGCTGGAGAAATATGAACAGGTTGGTTCCAAGGAGACCTAAATGTTTGAATTTAGGATGTTCTAAATCTCCTTTGGTAAATGTATTTGGCTTAATAAAAACAATACAAGAACAGAAAAACCGATATAATATTGAGACCAAAACAGTTCTTGAATGCTTTTTCTGGCTGAAACCTATTATTTATAGCTATTACTAAAGATGATTGGCAGCTCACATTACTAAGAAATCAGATTTTTATTGTCTGTCCATTAATTGTATCAAAACTAAGATCTGTTGTTTTATACATGCATCACCCTATAGTGTATATTTCGGATTTTTAAAAATAATTAGATAAAGAATAGGGTTATTGTTTATTTATTTTGGTCAGCTAAAGACATAAAGCTGCAGATTGTATTTTTGTTGTTTAAATGTTAGTAGTAGCTCACAAACAAGATATCCCCATAATATGCTTTCATATGAAATGAAGCCATCTGATTACTCAGTTGGTATCCTGCTGAGACATCACCAAATCTGCACTGTCCAACAACACATGCAACTCATCCCATCTTTTAACAATAGCACTTAACTTCTTTCTGTCTTTTTTTCCAGGCCTGCAGTGAGTTCACCAACCATGTAATGAACCTGCTGAGGGAGCAGTCTCGCACACGGCCCATCTCTCCCAAGGAGATTGAACGCATGGTGGCCATAATCCACCGTAAATTTAGCTCCATTCAGATGCAGCTCAAACAAAGCACCTGTGAGGCGGTCATGATTTTGCGCTCACGCTTCCTTGATGCCAGGTCTGTCTGTGTGTGTTTCTAGTATTTCCACTATATGGGAATGCAGGAAGGATCCGCTCTTCTTCCTGAGCCGTAGTTGTCAGTTATGTAGTGCATATATAGCCTGTTGTTCATGATCTCCTTTGTGTGTGTGTCAGACGTAAGAGGCGCAACTTCAACAAGCAAGCTACAGAAGTACTGAACGAGTATTTCTACTCCCACTTGTCTAACCCCTACCCCAGCGAGGAAGCAAAGGAGGAACTGGCCAAAAAGTGTGGGATCACTGTGTCTCAGGTGAATGGCTTACATAGCTGCTATCCAAATTGGTTTAAAAAGATTTTTTTGTGAGAAGGTACGATTACTTCGCCGTTAAAGCAAATATTATGTCACCAATTAGTGCAGACTGGTGCAAACTTTGCCGAATGAGGGAATCGCATGTAGAAGCCAATTTAAAAAGTACTTGCTGTACGTCCTCAGCTTTAGGAGGTTAGCTGCAGCTAAATAAATGTTTATTCTTTGCATTACAATATGAAATCCATGTTTTCTACAGGTCTCTAATTGGTTTGGCAACAAGAGAATACGCTACAAGAAGAACATCGGTAAGTTCCAGGAAGAAGCTAATCTGTACGCCGTTAAAACAGCGGTGGATGCTGCGAATGTGTCAGCGCAAGCCAGTCAGGCTAATTCTCCAGCAACACCCAACTCAGGTATGGACACAATCTTTTCCTCTTTTGATTGCTCTCCTTAAAATAATCAATTTAGAACTTTGTCCAAAATGTAAAATTTATATTTCAAATTGACCTGTTTTCTACTTTAGTAAACTTGCTAGTCCCAGTTTATATTTGGGTGTATCGCTTATATGACCCACCCTTTGTCTGGCATTTTGTGTTGATTTTTTTTATAACCCTCAGTGTTTTAAACAGCTTTCTGTCCATTTTTTATTTTCTATCCACAAATAATCCAAATGTTTCAGTTCCTTGTTAGAGGCTGTTGTTGTGAATTATCTGCTTTATAGTAATTATTTGATGTATTGTATGTTTTTTTTTTATGTTTACGCTCACAAACGTTTCTCTCTGACATGAAGTCAGACTCAACTTCTTCCATTTTAGGTCACTTAGGCTTGACAAAATAATTTCTCTTTGCTAAATGCCAGAATAATAAGATAATTTAGTTTGCTGAAATAATGGTAACGGTATGAAGTTTGTAGGCCGCCTTTGTTTTTTTGCTCTGCCCACAGTTTTTTTATGGTAGTGAGATCAGAGCTTTGTGATGGCCACTCCAAAAAGTTGACCATGTTGTCTTTCAAACACTAATTTTGCAACATGATTAGTCATTGTAAATTGGGAGACGCATTTGTGGCCAAGCTTTAACTTACTGGCGTTCCTTCCTCATAATGGCGTCTAGTTTGAGCATTGCACCATTTCTTCTTGCGGGAAAAAACCCCCCACATAACATTTAGTCAGATCTAATATCAAACTGTTAGGGAAAATAAAAACTTTTTTAATACCTGGTTTCAACTAGAATTGATCAACCCACTTACATACGTATAAAAACACATACTTTAAGGGTCAAACAGCTTTTCTCATGCAGGTGATACCTACCTTGGCCAACGTTCCCTCAATGGTGAGGGTCTCAACTTTACCCCCTCTCTACAGCTGCAGGTACGGAAATAGGACAGCTGCAGAGTTGATAGTTGATCCCCATGGTGTAAACCATCCACAGAGCATCCCTGTATATTTTCCCATAGCCTAACTCCTTTTGACCTCTCGTCAGATCCTGTCCTGACTGTACCTTTATTACCACCAGTTCCTGCCCCACACTGTGCAAACTGACCATTCTTTCTTTTGAGAGCATTGGGATATTGATGTATTGGAAATATTGATCTTACATCTGGTTTTACTTTGTCAAACCTCATTAAAGAGCATATCAGAGTTCTTGATCAATGCTGATCAACTTAAAGCATAGAGCTGAAACAAACCCACATATCAAAGATGGAGTTTAAGCCAATAATCTCTGATTAATGGTCAGTTTCTTTGCCTTTAGTTTGTCCTGTTCTTCCAACAGTATCACAACTTTCTGTCTATGCCAGTCCTTGTTTTCCCATGCATAAACAATTTGCATTACCCCCTTATCCATGTAGTAAGGGATTACGTTTTTTTTGTAGTCGGTGGTTATTTGTTGAAAGTGTTGTTTTTGCCATTTGCTAAAAATCCACAGATTTCTGCGGTGATGCTTTTTACAGGTTAGCAAATCAAAGACTGCTTGTTCGTTTCACTTGCTGCCTTTTTATGTTATCAAGTGTGTTAAGGTAACGTGTAAGTTTACCTTAAACTGGGTAGGATCCCAACAGCAAGGTACTGAAGTCCCTTTCAGATCGTTCCGCAATAAACATGCAATCTCAAATCCCCCTTTGTGAATAATTTAACCATTGTTATCATACAAGTTGATTCAATGAGATTAAAGGCTGTTTGTGCTTTCAAAATGGGTCGCATGGATGGTGGAACCAAAATTCAACTAGGCAGTATTCACCTTACAAATGGGGACTAGGGGACACCACAGGAAATGCATTGTCAATTTATTACAAGCAAGGTTGTGGTGCATTACCTTCAACTTATTTACACTTAAAATTTCAAAATAACATTTCTCAGATTAGACTAGCTCTGGAGGATCATCTGTTCTGTTTGCACCCTCGTGCCGCCATCTTGGCCGTGTTCCATATCAATACGTCAACCTTGTTCCACATTCCTGACTTGCCTTTACAGCTTGTAGTGGTTGTGGGTCTGTAGCTACCTCCTGAGGCGGATCAGGGGGGTAATTTTGGTGGGTCAGCCTAAACCCGGCGGTGTAATATTGGGACCTTTCAGCGCAAGGAACATTTGTAGATTGCAGATTGAATGCATGATTTAAAAGGGGCTTGAGTAATGTAGACTATTCCTGCATTCTGTAGAGGTTTGTGGATACCGTTGGCATATTTGTGACTAGTTAATGTGGCAAAATAAATAGTTCTTTACTCATTAAAATGTTAGTTTATAATTAAATGTTTTGTTTTGACAGGTGGATACCCTGCACCGTGCTACACACCTGACGGGCGGCTATGAGGAGTTGTCAAGTAGTGCCCTCTTTACCCCTCATCGCCTGGATGTGAGTAACTTAATGTCACTGTTATGTTGTAATTGTTCCTTTAGCTGCTGTTATGCTTTTTCATGTTCAATCAGGAAAAATCCAAGCAAGAAGAAACATTTTTTATAATGCTTTTTTATTTGAGACTGGAAAATTACGTTCATTCAGTTAAATATCTTCAGTAACGTGACAGATTTTTTTCAAAACTGCAGTACGTGTGAAAAAAGTTTCAGATGAACAGCCTAAAGAAATGAATATTACAAAATACTGTACCTACTCCAATTTATTATATATACTATATATTTATATATTTCAAAAACAAATCATTGTAGCTATTAGCAGCTTGCAATCATCCTCTTGTTGGTTTTTAACTGTTAATTATAGGCCTTAATATGGTCAACCTTTCCATCCAACGTTTTACAATAGATTTGGTTGTCTGAAATTTGTCAATTGGTCGCGTCTTCCGGCGGAAGAATTCAGGTGTTTATATGCGATGGCAAAACTACAAACCCCATGATGTCGGGTAGCAAAAAGATGAAAAACTTTCCCCAATAATTTAGGTCCTACATTTAAATCCTAATGGTCTTAACATTTTAAATTTAACTCCATGATGCTTGCAGAAACCCTCCAGAAATATTGCAGCTGCATGTGAATGATCTCAGGTTTTTCCTCAACAAAGACACTGGTAGCCTTTTTTTAGCCAATTGGATGCTAAAATAATGGTCATCATTCTTCATCTCAGTGATGCTTCCCTCATCTGATTGCAGGCTAACAGCTGGCAGGACACCACCAACCCGCCCTCGGTTACCTCCCCTCCTGGCCCACCTGGCAGCATCCACTCTGACACTTCCAACTGATCTCCTGGCTTTCCCTGCCTTCTTTTCATTCCCACTGTGGTCTGCGGTTTAAATCATATTGTTCCTATTTTATTTTTTTATTTCTCCCCTGTTAACAGGCCACATGATGTTGGACACACATTTCATTCACACTTGCTGTTCTGGACCACAGGACACCTGTACAGTAGTTGGGAGGAATTTCTCCTTTCACCTTCATTCCAGTTCTGTGCTCTTTAAAAGTTAAAAGGGGAATGGAGCTCAGAGACATTAAGAAAACACCTTTATTGTCCAAGACTTAAAAAAAAAATAAAAAAAACACATCCAGCTGTGTAGATGATCATGATGTCTGTACATTATGTGTATATGCACGTTAACTTTACACAGTACTCCCACGGCTTGTTCATGTGCTGTTTGACCTTTACACTCAACTCTTTGCTTCGGGAAACTGTGTGTAATTGCCCGTATCTGCTGAAGCCTTGGCATCTGACAGCCAAACTGTGGTTACAGACCACCAGGGAGCTCTGCTCAACCTTGCTTGTACCAAAGTGCTGCCCCAGTGTTCCTCTGAGATTACCCTCTGCCTACTCAACACTAGACACTGTTGCATCAATGCATCCTTCTGTTAGGATTTTAAAGTGAGCAACTGATGTTTGGTGCATGCAACTATCCCCAAAACATACAGCTCACAGTGTATGAGCGGACATAAAAGATGTGTCAAGCACAAATGTTAGCATCCTTGTTATGGGTTTCTGCCTTTCTAGGAAGGTAGTTAAGGGGATCACTGCTCTAAACTAGGCAGGACAAGAGATAATAGGGCTGGTGTGAAGAGAATAGGTCAGAGAGAAGAGAATATCTTTGGTTGAACATATGTAACCAATAGCTCTTTCCATTGCTAATCAATAGGGGGTGCTGGTAGATGGCTTGTAGACTTCTTTCTTTTTGTTCACTAGTTTGATTGTAGTATATTTTCTAATGCTGTTTCACCAAGAATGCACCAGCCACCACCAAAAATTAGCTCAATACAACATCTTTGACAAGGGTGGAAAGATCGTCAGGCATCGATGTATTACTGGAACAAATGTGACATGAACTTAGAAATGTGACTGTCTTCCATGCATGTAAGACTTCTAGGTGTTACTGTTTTCATTTAAGTTTTTAGCCTAATTTGTATTAAGAAAAAAAATAAATAAATAAATGGTAAAACTATTACAGTCAGACCAAAACCAAAAAAGTGCATCACATGTTGATGTGTCTGTGTGGGTGTGTGAAAGGTTCCTGGGATATCTTAGCCAAAATCGGCTGGTGCTCCTTTGACCTTTTGTAAGCATTATGTAGACTGGGTGCTTCCACCAGCTAATGACACGCGAGGAGGGGTTCAACTTAGACTTTTTCCCCACTTTGAAACTTTGAAACTTGTGAGCCTGAGGCAACATGTTAACAACCTATTGTTGTACCAAAACCAAATATACAAAGTTCAGCAATGTAATAATGCTACTTTTTTTTTTTTTTTTTACATTGGTGCGCAGTCGCCTTTTACATTTGAGTAGAGGAGGGATTTCTGTTTGTATCTGTGTCTCTTTGTGGTGTTGTCATGCCTCAAGGTGGTTTCTTTTTTTAGATGTTTTATTTTAATGGGGCTTCATAAATGATGGGTGGAGTGAACACTGTCATCATACCTGTAAATTGATTGTGAACATGAAAGAAATGCTCAGCCCTTTCTCTATCCCTTAATACCGTCTGGTAAAAAACTTTTTTTTTTCTCCATGGCCAATTGGGCAAGGGCTTCTCTCTCTCCCTCCTCTGTTACCAAAAAGAGGCAGCACTGGGTGTAGTAAAACTCTTAATTTGTGTGTAGGACAAACCTGCAACATTTTGCCTATTTTCATTCTTTAAGCGGTTTTATACATTAAAGATTATGTGAATAACAAAGCATTTTGATAGTGAGGTAACGCCTTATTAAAATGTGTCATTTAAGAGTTTGTTGAAACGTTACAAAACCTGCATTTGAAAGCCGGTCACATGTATCCCACATTTCATTTCCTGTTTTACTCGCAGCAGCTTGTTATGTCTGCGGCTCGAGTATTGGCGTCGCCACACTAAACTATCATGCCGCCCCCTTTTTTTTTTTTTTTCTACTTGTTGTAATGGATGTCACTGTACAGTTTGTGTAATGTTTCAGTACATTTTCTTTTATAAACTTTGTTTGAGATATCTATCGTTTCACAGGATTCACGATAACTCTGTATTGGCTTTGGATATTATTTAGATCTTTTGTTACATAACCAAATGTAATGTGGTGCTGTGGAACTTTTTTTTTTTATTTTCCTATTTGGACTTTACATTTATTGGGTAATAGCCCCTACTTACTGTTTTTATTCCCTTTTTAATTTCCACACCAGTTTGTTTTTTAGCGTTTGAACAATATTCCAGCAAAAACATCAATACCTAAATACTTGATGTCAATATATATATAAGCTCGTGCATTTTGCAGCAGTCATAAGTCATCAATAAAATATTGTAAACTAACATTTTTAAATATTTTGATCTTTACGTTCCACAGCACCAAATGTCTTTGTAAACCTTCATTTGTTTGTTTTTATTAGCATATTTGTATCTTCCTCTTTCCCTTGTATTTACCCCTCTCTCTACCTCTGTCTTTCCATTTCTCTTGTATATAACCCCAGTTTTCAGACTTGTGAGTCTGTATGAACTCCTTTTATACCTCAACTTTAGAATTGATCTAGAAAGAGTAAAACAAAACAGAAGAATATGACAAAATTGTAGTGTTCTTATTAGAAAATTAAACAATTTAGTGTGATTTTTTTTTTTTTTTCAGTATTTCATTTTAGGAGTGTTTCATTTTATAAGTTGTCACAAATGCTCTTGTGATAGTCAAATGTAATAAAAGGAGAGATTGCACCATTTGTTGATTAAGGTGAATTTGTTAGCTGCACAATAACAAGAAACGATATGAGAGAAAAACTTGTCTGCAATGCTAAATGTAAATTTTTTCTTTTAATTTATTTCAACTTCAACTTGAAATTTACAAAAATTTACACTTGGGTAACTATATTTAATATTTTCCATCATACCAGTTACTGTCCACCTGTCATCTTTACTGTTTGTGTCACAAGACTTCCACAGCACCTGATCTTCTAGCTTGTAGCCAAGAGTTCGCTGTAGACAAATTAATGGACAAAGTATTTTGAGTTATTTGATAAATTTCAAGAAAGTCATACAATTACTTTCATTTAAAACAATAAGTTGGGGGAGAAATAAATCATTTTAGATTGTTTGCTAGTCTTCCCTCAACCTGCCTTTACAAAAGAAGTGGCCTCATCTTAAACTATAGTGAACTTACAGGGGTTGAAACGGAAACACCTGGTTTTAGACCACAATAATTTATTAGTATGGTGTAGGGCCTCCTTTTGCGGCCAATACAGCGTCAATTCGTCTTGGGAATGACATATACAAGTCCTGCACAGTGGTCAGAGGGATTTTAAGCCATTCTTCTTGCAGGATAGTGGCCAGGTCACTATGTGATACTGGTGGAGGAAACGTTTCTTGACTCGCTCCTCCAAAACACCCCAAAGTGGCTCAATAATATTTAGATCTGGTGACTGTGCAGGCCATGGGAGATGTTCAACTTCACTTTCATCAAACCAATCTTTCACCAGTCTTGCTGTGTGTATTGGTGCATTGTCATCCTGATACACGGCACCGCCTTCAGGATACAATGTTTGAACCATTGGATGCACATGGTCCTCAAGAATGGTTCGGTTGTCCTTGGCAGTGACGCGCCCATCTAGCACAAGTATTGGGCCAAGGGAATGCCATGATATGGCAGCCAAACCATCACTGATCCACCCCCATGCTTCACTCTGGGCATGCAACAGTCTGGGTGGTACGCTTCTTTGGGGCTTCTCCACACCGTAACTCTCCCGGATGTGGGGAAAACAGTAAAGGTGGACTCATCAGAGAACAATACATGTTTCACATTGTCCACAGCCCCAGATTTGCGCTCCTTGCACCATTGAAACCGACGTTTGGCATTGGCATGAGTGACCAAAGGTTTGGCTATAGCAGCCCGGCCGTGTATATTGACCCTGTGGAGCTCCGTTCTGGATGTGGTTCATCCTTCTTGGTGGTATGCTGACATTACCCTGGATACCGTGGCTCTTGATACATCACAAAGACTTGCTGTCTTGGTCACAGATGCGCCAGCAAGACGTGCACCAACAATTTGTCCTCTTTTGAACTCTGGCATGTCACCCATAATGTTGTGTGCATTTCAATATTTTGAGCAAAACTGTGCTCTTACCCTGCTAATTGAACCTTCACACTCTGCTCTTACTGGTGCAATGTGCAATCAGTGAAGACTGGCTACCAGGCTGGTCCAATTTAGCCATGAAACCTCCCACACTAAAATGACAGGTGTTTCAGTTTAATTGTCCAACCTCTGTAGTTTAAGCCGTTAGCAGGTTAACAAGTAAAAACATGTTTAATCAGAAATCTGTTCTAACAAGTTAAATCTGACTGGCTCGCAGATTGAATGTCAGAGAAAAAGAAAAAAAAACAGATGAGCAGCTATCAAAATGAAACTTGTGACCTGAGTGTATAGCTTACCTGTCTGCATTTTGGTTATCTTCAGAAAAGACCTTTTTTACTGGAGAGTCAATTACTGTTGACAAAGGATCCCTCTGCTGACAGACACCTTTTCCACACAAACAGCAAAGGATCCACTTGAACGTTCTCCGCATCTCAGCATCCCGCAAGGAATAAATTATCGGATTCACCAGAGAGTTGCACTCTGCTATCACCAAACAGTACTTCTCATAGCTGTTAGCGTTGCTGTCTTTGCCCAGCAGCCCGTCCAGGAGGAGAGTCACTAGGCCAGGTGTCCAGCAGATGACAAAGGCACCTACAGAGACATGGAATGTTTATGGAAACAAAAATGAGTAAATCACCATTCATGCATTTATTTTTTCACTGAACCAGTGATGTAGGATGATGCCAGACAAGATTTAGGATACAGTTATGCAAGGTCACATTTCTCATTGTTGCCTAATAACAGTCATGCACAACATAACAGACAGGAGATGAGTCACCCGAGGAGTCAAAAGCCAGATTATAAGATATAATTCTGACAAGGTTCAAATTTAAAACCCAAAAAACAGAAGACTAGGGCAGATAGAGGAAAGAAGAAAACTGGTTTGGGAGGAAATGCAAGACGTGCAGTTATCACAAGTTAAATACCCCAAATATGTTGAAACCTTTTAAAACATTTGTTTGCCCAGAGTAGTGAGGTAACATGTCAATGTTAAATGTTCTTGAAAAATAAGTATTTGTACTAACCCAGAACCATAGAGATGGTTTTCATCAGGTTGACGAAGGTCTGATGTCGTACCTCTGAGGTGTGGTTTGACGTGTGCCGACTCTGGCATTTCACATAAAAGAAAATGCGAGCGTAAATGACCAGCATAATCAAAAAGGTGAGTAGGTTGAGAACTGCCCAGAAAATTAAGAAGCGACGGCTGTAGAGGGGGGCAACAGTAGAGCAGTCATCGAGATCACATTCACAGTTCCAAAACAGTGATGGCACCAGACCCATGATAATTCCTGCAACCCAGATGGAGATGATGAGCAGCACCACACGCTTCTTTGTCATGTTGTTGTGCAGCTGCATGGTGATGATGGTCTGGTGGCGTTCCACAGCTACAGCCAGGAGGTTGGCTACAGAGGCAGTCAGGCTGATGTCAATCAAAGCCCCACGGATGTACCACTGCTCCTTAGAAAGCATCCGAGTCCAGGGGCCTGTGTTCAGCATCAGGTTAGTGTAAGCCAGCCCTGCAAACAGGTCTGCTGCTGCCATGTTGCCCAGCAGGTAGTAGATGGGGAAGTGGAAGCGGCGGTTCATGAAGATGGCTACCATCACCATCAGGTTGGCCAGCACCACTATCAAACAAACTGTCAAGCCTAGTCCGATGATAACATAGTCTCGTGTGGTCCACTTCTCTCTGATCACCTTACCCACATGTCCGTAGAAGAAGGTGACATCATGGCTGTAGTTGCAGATATTTGACATATTGCTCTCAGTGGCCATAACTGCAAAGAAAAAAGCAGAACAAATTGAAGAGAGAACAAAATGTAACTACACTCAACAGAAAGAAGTACATCCTCTGGGTTACAGGACTCAAATGATCTGGTTATTACCAGGTTCTAAGATTTTTAATTTAACCTCAAGCGAGCAGCACCACACAACAGGTTCCACATTTTCATTATTTGAGGAAACAAAAGGAAAACTCAAATAGAGAAGTAGTGTTTGTAGAAAAAAAGTAAACCCTTGCTTCCTCCGGAGGATGTAAGAAAGAAAGTGGCAGCCAAGTGCTACTAAATAAATTAACTTGATTAACTGATTATTAGCCAAAGTGACCAACACTATGACAGAATGTTTGCAAGCTAGTTTGAAGCACACAGGCTTAGGTTACCTGAATGCCAAGGTGAACAGACATTAGCAAAGACCTTACCAAAACATAAATAAATAACAAGGTTTGTGACAATATAATACATGGCAATGATGCAGTTTCAGGTGTAAATATGTCCTAAATTGCCAGTAATATCAGCAACGTGATTTGTTCACTTTAAAAAGCAATAATAGTCTCTGCTGAAGTTTCAAGTCCTCTGCTTAAATAAGGTCTACTTAGTTTCGTAGAAATGTTATTTCTTCAAAATTCACTGATACACATGATAACCAACAGACCCAACAGTCATGACTTGGATGCTGTTGATTCGATGTAGTTGAATCATTAATTGAAGGGGTTAGGGTTAGTGAGTTCATTCATTCAATAAAAAAACAGGCATCAAACTGAGCAGGAAGTTGGACATGCTGATTATAGTGCATTCCTCTGGAAATCTGGGTAAAATGAGTCGTTGTAGACATTGTTTGAAAGAACAGCAATAATAGAAAAGGCCCAGCCAATGAATTGCTCCAAGATGACCAAAGAAGCTAAAATTAAGGTTAAATTAGGCAATTATAAGATGCCCATGTGAAGTCAAGCTTTGGCAAGAAGCTTCCAAGGAATTTGTTTTGGTGTATTGCACCAATTACGCCAAAACAAATTCCTTGTATGTCCAAAAACGTACTTGGCAATAAAGCTTTTCTGATTCTGATTCTGAATCAGAATCTGATTCTGAAGTCACACTTTTAGAAAAAGAACAATATGGGCTGAAGAAGTTACAATTTGTTAAACAAAAACACAATGACAGGCCTGGAAAAAAAAGATGAAACCAAGTTGGTTCTTTGTAAATCTAGATAGTTTGCCCAACAACCTACAAAAACGGAATTCAAGCCACAATGCTTCAGTGAAGCATGGTTGTTCAGGCGTCAGGGGAGGGGGGATATGTGAGAGGATATGTTGCAATATGCCGCAGAGGAAACATATTTCAAATAGGTGTTTCAACAAGACAATGACCCCAAACATGAAAATGACCAGCATCTTGGTCCCAGACAAACAGGTTTATTGATATGGAGTGACCAGTCCAATACCTGCACCTTAATCCAACAAAAATCTTGTAGGGTGACATTATGCTGATTTTGAGCCGAAACCAAGAAGTGCTGAAAACTGTGGTTGGAATACCTGTTACAGGTCTGAGAAGTTGGTCAACTCCATGCAATACTGATATTAAAAAGTCTTCAGAAGCAAAAGCATTTAATATTAGCTCTGTGCAAAAAAGCTAAATCATTTTTCAGTGTATACAGTGAATGTTTGTTTGTACAAATGCACACACTGCGGTTTTTTGAACAGTCCAATATTCATTTCCCCCCACTTTCTGTAGAGTGAAAGCACATTCAATATATTTTTCTTTGTGTACTGCTTTAGAATGTGCAGCATTTTTTTTTAAACAGCTGTAGTCTGTACCCTTCTAATAATATACCTGTGGTAAATGTCTACCTGTGGTTTGTCTCAGTTGATCACGAAAAAAAAAAAAAAAAAAAACTTTCCACCAGGATGTTCTCTTTCACTCACCATTTATTTTTACTTTCCAAAGCTATGCAATTTTATGCAAAAGTGTTTTCTTTTACAGCATCGCTCTAACTTATTGATCATGAAATCTTCCTTGGCTTATAGACATTTACACTGGTTTGTCATCAGCTTCCAGTTTAGCCTTAATGGTTTCAGGATTTTTACCAGTCATCTGTCATATGCGGAGTTAGTTAAAAATAACTAATCTATAAAATAAGAAATAGTTTTTCAATAATGCATCTTATTACAATAGTTACAACTGGGTAAATTAACAGATATTTTTCTGATTTTCTTCCACTAGTGCCACTTTCTCTAATTTTCCAAAGAGCATAAACCTACCTCTCACATTAGACCCTCTTCCATCCAGACTTTTCTTTTATAACCCAGGTGACTAGACCTTTAATTAAAAGAAGGATAAAGTCTTAGTTTTTAGCGCTGGTCGAATACGTCGGAAGACTTTTCACGTCGACGCTTCACTGAATCATTTTCACTCGAATCAGCTGGACCTGAACAACAGGTAAGCAATGCTGCCTCTGAGTACCGCCTCGAAAGATCGGACAAACACATTATCCTGCCTCCCATACATTAGATTTGGAACACAATGTTCACATAGTCTTTGTGTAATATAATATATATATATATATAAGTATAACACATTAAATACATGTCTTTAATGGCAGTAAAAAAAAAATTTAAGTTTTTGTTTTGGGAATTTTTATGTAGTTTTGACCCTGTAGTTTCAAACAGTGAGCACAAGAGGGCCGTAGACGAAACTCCCTAAACCATGGCGTACCCGCAAACATTAGTTATCTTTATCTTTATACTATGCCAGCGGATATATATTTGGTGTTACGAATATTCACTTGTATTCTGATAATAGTCAGGTTTCTACCAACAGCTTGTTTCAACCTTATATAAACACTCAAAGAAAAGCTGCGAGTCACAAGCAAACAACCGGGAAAAACTACAGTAGCACTGCGACTTACAACCTGCTTTCCCACTTAAAACAGACGCAGTGTATCAATGTGGCCACAGGAGGGCAGCATTGTCACTTATTTCCGATCATTAACTTTTAAAATTAGACAACCAACAATTCCATAATCCAGCTAGCTGTTTGTCGTTTTAAAATACTATGTTTCCTTATAAAACTAATTAAAATACAATGCGTTAGTGTTGGTTTTATAATTATTTCCCAACACTTGCAAATAGCAATGAAGTTTAATTTGTTCTTCCGCTTTTAGACGTCAGTAAAGAAAAGGAGCCAAAATTAGGACCCCAGCCAGAAACGCTCTTTAGACAGGCTATCTTGTAAAGAAACGTATTTTCTGCTTCGTAAAAACTTGCTTAAACAATCACATTATTACTTGGACTCTTGCGACAAACAAAACATCTTTTGGACAGTACACCTCACCTAACATTGAGGAAAAATGTTATGTAGCACTATAATCGGAGTTATGACTCAAGCCTAAAATTGGTCCTGCTATTAGTCAAGGGAGATCAAGCAAATAAATACTTTATAAACTGAAAAAACAGGTACTGGAAGGGAAATGAACGACAGAAGTCCAAATAAAACGTAAAGAGGCTGAAAATATTAACCAAAGCCCTATTATTATATGACTGTGGCAATCTTTATTAGCCTTTTTTGACCACTGGTACATCATACCAGTTTCATTGACTAAAAATGTTCGAGCTAATGACGACTTCATTTGAATAAAAATTTTAACTTCTAAAACTGTTTTAAAGGTATCTTTTTGATTTGAAATTTGTAACTGGAAGTGTTACGAAACACTAACGCAGATTTAACTATATCAAAATGACGTAGTACCCCACTGTGACCACAAGAGGGCAGTTACTAGATTTGCGCCAAGTTTCTCTGGAAACTGAGCACATAGAACACTGTATTAGACCTGTATTATGCTACTGTAATCGTTTCGAAACTTACAGAAGTTACGAACGTTGTTGTAGTGTGTTTGTGTACTTATAAATGTGAATAAAATGCGATTTATTTTGTATGACGACAGAAAAATTAAACTGTAAAGAGTTTGGAAGCACCCATTCATAATTTTCTAGTGTTCACAAACACTCAAGAAGATTGTTACTGGGAGTAGTTTGATAATTTCAGTTAGAATTTCAGTCAAATACAGATAGCTTTTTAGAAATATTCAAACCGATTCCTGTCATTTTATTTTTGAAATATTAAACGGTAGTTCTACTTTAAGCTTGCATTAACGAAGACTCGTCTCTTCACAACTTGTAATTACCCAGAGTGACCACAAGAGAGCAGGTTATGATTGTTAGCGGATAAAGTAGATATCCATAATTCTCATAAATAGCTATCAAAAGTAACTGGAGAGGGAGACTGGAATCCACCTTGCCTAAAACACTAGCCTAACTAGAACCGTTGACTGCGTTTCGTTTAAACCTGTTTACAACTGCCTTTAGCTTAACCCAGATGCTGTTCATCAGTGTGACAACCGGTGAGGTGCAAAAACTGGATTTCCATCCAAGCTACACAATTTAGTGTCCTATAATGATGGTGGAACTGGTATCAGGGACATAAATGACTGTTTTTGCCCAAAGAAATATCGGTAAATGGAAAAAAATGGGAGAAATATAGCCCTTGTTTATGTTGTAGTTCATTATCACGTCCACCAGAGGGCAGCATTCACAAGCCTTTTTCAAACGTAAGGTCAGTGAGAATGGCTTCAGAGCATGATTTCCGGTTGGTACCGTCAAAATAAGATAAACTCACAAAACTCTATTTAACAGCTAATAAAATACCATTTGCTGTAAATCCAAAGAGAAACGGAAGGTATAGTTTCCTGTCCTACACTGTAATGATAAGAATTATAATATTTTGTTCATTGATTTCTAGATGTGGGAAAAGTAACTGAAACACGTAGGATGATTTAGTCAAAACCTTATACCACCAAGCTTATTAACGCTTTTTATCTTGTTACAAGAATTTAAGCATTAAAAACATTCGACCACAATCCCTTTATGATAACCGCAAAATAAGGATCTGCTGAAAAGTTGGTTGGTTGTCATAATGGTAGCAGACCAAGGAAAATCTGCGATAACTATGAAACTATTTGCTGGACAACCAAAAATCATGTTTTATGTCCAGACAGTAAACTCTAGTTTTGTAAACGCAAATAAATAAATAAATAATAAATCTAACAAAAACAATTCCACATGAGTTGTAGATTGTAGTTCTGCAAAAATATTCATACTCTGAGTAAAAATCTAGAACTTCAGTGTATGTTACTGTGAGAAGACAACACTAGTAGCATATAACTGTGTGTGTGGGGCACATATATTTTCTCAGCCCCTCTTTGCACATTTGACCAACTAAAACTATTTTCTTTATTTTGAAATTTCCAACCGGAAATGCTACAATACTTTAAACCTGTATTAACGCAGACTTAATTATATCAAAATGCTGTAGTACCGAACAGTGGCCACAGGAGGGCAGTTATTAGATTCGCAACCAAGTTTCTCTGGAAACGGAGCACATAGAACCAGTGTTGCCAGGTGTACGATAATTATCGTATTTGTACGACAATTTTGCTCTCTGTGTACGATCAATAATCCTAAAAAAAGGCCAAATGTACGATAATTTGACCATTCCGTGAATGTGTGGTTGTAATCAGTCGTCATCAGCCTATCGCCAAAGTCTGTCGGAGTTTTTTTGTGAACCTTGAAGGCATCTGTGTCCGGATTCGGAAACAAATGCTGGAAATTCCAGCCAATCGTGCTACGAGTGACGTGAGTGCGTTGGCCTCAGAACAACGGCCATGATTGGCTGAATAGTCCACTGCGCCCGCCCATGATTGAGGAAAAGAAAAGAAGAAGAAGCAGAGCTCGGCACTGTGGGGCTGCAGATGTTGATAAATCCGTTCCGTACTGACGCCACAAAGCTGCGAGTTCCTGTTAGACGCTATTCAACACATCAACAGACTTGTTATTTTGGTTATGACGTTAATTTTATGTCTCTAGTAGGATAATCCTACATTTCTCACCTAGTAACACTACATAGAACACTGTTAACTGTTGTGTTACAAATCTTTCGGAAACGAACATTGTTGCAGTGTGTTTGTGTACTTATAAATTGGAATTATATTAATGTTCACATTAATGGCCACTTCTTTTGCATGATAACAGAAACTTAAACTTTAAAGAATTTGGAAGCACCCATTCATAATTTTAGCACGAACACTCAAGAAAGCTTTGTTATTGGGAGTAGTTTGATAATGTCATGCTGGAATTTCAATCAAATACAGATAGTTTTTTAGAAAAATTCAAACCGATTCCTGTCCTTTTGTTTTTGAAATACTAAACCGTAGTGCTATTTTAAACTTGTATTAACAGAGACTTGACTCTTCACATTTTGTAATTATCCGGAGTGACCACAAGAAGACGGTCGTCTGATTGTTAGCGGATAAAGTAGCTGTCCGAAATTCATATAAATACCTGAGAAAAAGTGATCACTACCCAGCTATCAAAAGTAACTGGAGAGGGAGATCAGATGCTGTTCATAAGTGTGACAACCGGTGAGGTGCAAAAACTGGATTTACATCCAAGCTACACAATTTAGTGTCCTATAATGATGGTGGAACTGGTATCAGGGACACATTGACTGTTTTTGCCTAAATTCAAGTCAATTAAATTCAAAAATACTTTATTAATCCCAAAGGGAAATTAAATGTTGTAACTCATATTATGCAGGTTTCTTCAAAGAACCGTTGTAGATGCTGATGGCTGTGGGCAGGAAGGATCTCCTGTAGCGCTCCGTCTTACAACAGATCTGAAGAAGCCTCTGACTGAAGACACTCTGTTGTTGTAGGACAGTCTCATGAAGAGGATGCTCAGGGTTCTCCATAAAGTTCTTCATTTTATGAAGAATCCGTCTTTCCACAATGATCTCCAGAGGTTCCAGAGGAGTCCTCAGAACAGAGCCAGCCTTTTTCATCAGCTTGTTGAGCTTTTTTAAGTCCCTGGTTCTGATGCTGCTACCCCAGCAGATAATGGTAGAGATCACACTCTCCACAACAGACTTATAGAAGATATGCAGCATCTTGCTGCAAACACCAAAGGTCCTAAGCTTCCTCAAGAAGTACAGTCTGCTCTGTCCCTTCTTGTAGATGGCTTCACAGTTGCATCTCCACTCTAGTCTGTTGTCCAGGTGAACACCGAGATATTTATACTCCTCCACCACCTCCACTTCTTCCCCCATGATAGAAATAGTTTTTGACTTATTCCTGTTTCTCTTAAAATCTACAATCATCTCCTTTGTTTTAGTCACATTCAAAGTGAGATGATTGTTTCCACACGATGCCACAAAGCGGTCCACCACCTTCCTATACTCAGCTTCTTGTTCATCTCTGATCCACCCCACAACTGCAGAATCATCCAAGTATTTCTGCAGATGACAGGAGTCTGTCTTGTACTGGAAGTCTGAGGTGTACAGAGTGAAAAGGAATGGTGAGAGTCCGGGAATACCACAGATGTCAGTAACTATCGACCAATAAGTCTAGTTCCAGTGATGTCAAAAATATTAGAAAAAATAGTTTCAGAACAACTAACTCGATATTTAGAAACACCAGTATATACACCCTAAACAGTATGGTTTTAGACAAAACCATTCTAATGAATCGGCTATCTGCGCATTATTGGCAAGCATTGTGCAGTCGCTTGACAAAGGAAACATTGTGGGTGCAGTATTCCTGGACTTAAAGAAGGCATTTGATACCGTACACCACAGTCGTCTTATTTCAAAATTGTCATCTTTTAATATGTCACATCAGGCACTATCATGGTTTAAGTCATATCTGCAGGGCCGAGACCAATGTGTAGTTATTGATCATGTAAAATCTGCTCCATGTGACATTAAAACCGGAATTCCTCAGGGAACCATACTGGGGCCAATTCTCTTCAGCCTGTATGTGAATGACTTGCCTGAAGTTAGCCTTCAGATGTACGCTGATGACACTGTTGTTTATGTGCCTGGTAAAAACCCTTCAGCTGTCAGCAGCACATTGACCAAAAGTCTAGAGGAAGTATCCTATCGGTTAAACAAATCCTATTTGACATTAAACTTGAAGAAAACCAAATCTATGTATTTCTCTATACAAAGAACTCGGACAACAAACGATCTAAACATCAGAATAAATGGAGAACTAATTGAACAGGTAGAACAAGAAAAATATTTAGGAGTAATATTAGACCCTCAGTTAAATTTCAAAAGTCACATTAAAAGCATTGTAAGAACAATGAAGGCGAACATGAACAGTTTCAGAAATAATCAGGAGCTGTCTGACATTAGAATGTGCTCATGTCTTTTTGAATACAATGATCTTGTCACATCTGTCATACTGCACTGCTGTTTGGTCTCAGACCAGTCAAACTACCTTAAAGCCTATCGAAAGGCTTTATAATAGGACTTTAAAATTTTTTGATAAAAAGCCCATTCGATTTCATCACTGCCACATCTTAAATAAATACAAATTCTTAAATTTTGTTAATCTTACCTATATAAAGTTGATTTTTAAATGTTTGATTAGACTTGCACCTGAGCCACTTAGTACATTTGTCAACAGACTGGACACCTCCAGGTCAATGAGAGCTGCTACAAGTGGAAACTGTAAAGTTCCATTTTGTAAAACATCTTTTGCAAAAAATTAATTTTCTGTGTAAGGAACCAACCTGTGGAATGGTCTTCCTGTTAATATTAAGACTTTGACTAGCCTGTCCGCTTTCAAAAAACAAGCAAAATCCTGTCTCACACAGCAGCAGCAGTGTGGCCATGTCATATGAAATGCATAACTGTATAAATCAGGCGCACATTTGTTTGATCTTGAGTGGATGTGTTAATTTTATTACAGTTAATTTATTAGTACTAACTGGTTTCTGGACATTTCTGATTGCATTTATAGTAATTGTTTTTATTTTTCATTTATTTTAAAAGCCCTTCAAGGGACAGGTGCTGCGAATTAGCTATGGCTATAAGCACTATGATACAGGCATCAGATTATTTTGCATAATGATCTACAGGTCCTTCTCAAAATATTAGCATATTGTGATAAAGTTCATTATTTTCCATAATGTCATGATGAAAATTTAACATTCATATATTTTAGATTCATTGCACACTAACTGAAATATTTCAGGTCTTTTATTATCTTAATACGGATGATTTTGGCATACAGCTCATGAAAACCCAAAATTCCTATCTCACAAAATTAGCATATCATTAAAAGGGTCTCTAAACGAGCTATGAACCTAATCATCTGAATCAACGAGTTAACTCTAAACACCTGCAAAAGATTCCTGAGGCCTTTAAAACTCCCAGCCTGGTTCATCACTCAAAACCCCAATCATGGGTAAGACTGCCGACCTGACTGCTGTCCAGAAGGCCACTATTGACACCCTCAAGCAAGAGGGTAAGACACAGAAAGAAATTTCTGAACAAATAGGCTGTTCCCAGAGTGCTGTATCAAGGCCCCTCAGTGGGAAGTCTGTGGGAAAGAAAAAGTGTGACAGAAAACGCTGCACAACGATAAGAGGTGACCGGACCCTGAGGAAGATTGTGGAGAAGGGCCAATTCCAGACCTTGGGGGACCTGCGGAAGCAGTGGACTGAGTCTGGAGTAGAAACATCCAGAGCCACCGTGCACAGGCGTGTGCAGGAAATGGGCTACAGGTGCCGCATTCCCCAGACCTGGGCTACAGAGAAGCAGCACTGGACTGTTGTTCAGTGGTCCAAAGTACTTTTTTCGGATGAAAGCAAATTCTGCATGTCATTCAGAAATCAAGGTGCCAGAGTCTGGAGGAAGACTGGGGAGAAGGAAATGCCAAAATGCCAGAAGTCTAGTGTCAAGTACCCACAGTCAGTGATGGTCTGGGGTACCGTGTCAGCTGCTGGTGTTGGTCCACTGTGTTTTATCAAGGGCAGGGTCAATGCAGCTAGCTATCAGGAGATTTTGGAGCACTTCATGCTTCCATCTGCTGAAAAGCTTTATGGAGATGAAGATTTCCTTTTTCAGCACGACCTGGCACCTGCTCACAGTGCCAAAACCACTGGTAAATGGTTTACTGACCATGGTATCACTGTGCTCAATTGGCCTGCCAACTCTCCTGACCTGAACCCCATAGAGAATCTGTGGGATATTGTGAAGAGAACGTTGAGATACTCAAGACCCAACACTCTGGATGAACTAAAGGCCGCTATCGAAGCATCCTGGGCCTCCATAAGACCTCAGCAGTGCCACAGGCTGATTGCCTCCATGCCACGCCGCATTGAAGCAGTCATTTCTGCAAAAGGATTCCTGACCAAGTATTGAGTGCATAACTGCACATGATTATTTGAAGGTTGACGTTTTTTGTATTAAAAACACTTTTCTTTTATTGGTCGGATGAAATATGCTAATTTTGTGAGATAGGAATTTTGGGTTTTCATGAGCTGTATGCCAAAATCATCTGTATTAAGACAATAAAAGACCTGAAATATTTCAGTTAGTGTGCAATGAATCTAAAATATATGAATGTTAAATTTTCATCATTACATTATAAAAAATAATGAACTTTATCACAATATGCTAATTTTTTGAGAAGGACCTGTATGTTTATTGTATCTGTACTATTCATAAACCTTTTTCAAGCGTAAAATGAGGAATGGCTTCAAAGCATGATTTCCGGTCGGTACCGTCAAAATAAGAGAAACTCGCGGAACTTGTTCAATTTTATAGTCGCGCAAATAAGGCTACTCTCTCTGACAGTTGATAAAATACTATCTGCTGTATACATATTTATATATATCTGTCTATAACTTGTAGAAGCACCTTTCATTGCAATTACACCTGCAAGTCCTTTGGGGTATATTTTTGTACATCTGTTCACTGAAATCTTTGCACATTCTTTGGAAGAAAGCTCAAGGAATGTTAGAATGGATGGAGAACATCTGTGAAAGCTGCTTCCAAATCTGGCACACTGGACACTGTTTTGGCCATTTTAACACATGTATTTGCTCTGATCTAAACTTTTCCGATGTAATTCTGGTTGTATGTTTAGGTTTGTCCTGCTGGAAGGTGAACTTCCAGCCCCATCTCTAATTTTTTGCAGCCTCTAACTGCTTTTCATCCAGGATTTCCCTGTATTTAGCTCCATCTATCTCATTAACTCAGATCAGCATATATCCCAGCTGAAGAGATGGCATCCCCACAGCATGACCCTGCAACCACCATGCTTCAGTATACAGATGGTGTGCTCATAGTGATATTCCAGGTAGCTTTTCCTACCCAACATTGCATTTTGTATGTAGGCCACAACGTTTAGCTTAGGTCTCAGTCTGACCAGAGCACCTTCATCCATGTTCGTCGTGTTCCCTTCATGACTTATGGCCGTCTTTCAGCAATACCTTTGTTCTTGCCACTGTGATCTGCCACCAGATTTTTGGAGTGCACAACTAAGTTATCATGTACACAGGTTATCCCAAATCAGCTAACTCTCTGCAGCTTCTCCAGAATAACCATCTTTACCGCTGTAGGGTTGAAGTTGTGGCATACTTGATTAAACCATATTTCGTGAAATGTTCATAACTTTGGATTTTGTTCTAATTATCTAATCCTGCTGTAACCTTCCCCACAATTTTATCTCTGAGCTGTATGATGTGTTCTGAGGCCTTCAGAGAACAGCTGTACTTATATTGTGATGAAACTCAATATGTACTATATAAATGAATGGGTAAATAACATCAGTCATTTTCTACCACTTATTCCATAGTGGGTCACAGGGGAGCTGGTGCCTATCTCCAGCAGTCTATGGGCGAGAGGCAGGGTACACCCTGGACAGGTCGCCAGTCCATCGCAGGGCAACACACAAACACCCATGCACACACTCATTCATACACCTAAGGGCAATTTAGAGTGACCAATTAACCTAACAGGCATGTCTTTGGACTGTGGGAGGAAGCTGGAGTACCCAGTGAGAACCCACGCATGCACTGGGAGAACATGCAAACTCCATGCAGAAAGACCCCTGGCTGGGAATTGAACCCAGGACCTTCTTGCTGCAAGGCAACAGTGCTACCAACTGCGCCACCGTGCAGCCTAAATAACATATGCTTGTATTTTATTTTCACTTTGACACTACTTTGTGTTGGAGTATCACATGAAATCCAAATAACTCACTGAATGTTGTGGCTATAAAGTGACAAAATATGAAAAGGTTTATGGCGTATGAATCATTTTATAGGGCGCTGTATTTTGGTTGAAATTTGTTACCAATAAAAGCTTGTCCACTACTACAACTGAGCAGCAATAACATTCCTATACGTATTATAAACTTACAAAAACAGACAATTTATTTTGTTTTATTTTCTATAAAACAGATGAGTTTATTCAATGATCATAACATACGTATTCAGAGACCTCAAGAGACCACTCGCATACCAAACAAAACTGAGGAAAATGTTATAACCTCCCAAAACAGAACAAATGCAACACAAAAATAAAATACCTGAATAAAGCAAATTCTGTGCTGGGCTGCATGTCAGCACATTGTGTGAAGAACTCATGGCACATTATGTCCAACAGTTATTGTGAAAAGAAAAGGATAATAAGGAATGAAAGTATTTTTCTGAACACATTTAAAACAGGTCTAATAATAACATTATATATTCATACATGGTGGACTTTAAAGAAATTTAAAAACAGTGAATTAAGCACTACTTATCTCCTGCTCATCTTTTTAGTCTTCATCAACAGAATGTTTATCTACATCTGGGAACATGCCTCTCTTCACCACACAGTGGAAAAAAACAACAACAAAAAAACAGTCAAACTCTCACATTCACACAGCCGCCCAAATTTACACAACCAAACGTACAGACCAGACTGATAACGCTAATGTTGAAACGCTGAAAACACATCTAGCTAAAATCTGATGAGAACGAAATGAGAAAGTAGTTGTCAGATGTTTACACTTAAAGATGCCCAGCTAAAACTAAATTTAAAACCAGAATATTGACAATGGGTAAAATATAAAATGCTGTCTTTACCTTTTTTTTTTTTTTTTTTTAAAACACAAACTCTGTCAAAAATGTCCCTCCCCTTTTAAATATTACACCTCCCACTCCTGATGTGCCACTTTCTAAGTCCCCTCAAAGTGTAATATAATCCAACAAGAATTGCAATACAATACAGGCACTGGAGAAAAAAAAAAACAAAAAAACACTTTAGGAGACAAATAGAGAGGACAACATTTGTTCAGATTTTAGCCCAGCTCCAACAATGTCTCCAGGAACTTACATCCACTATGATCAAACAAGAACAAAGATAGAAGTCCAAACCTTTTTAGTTTTGATTTTTGTGGTCGTCTTGTTTTTAACGCTGTCAACGGTGCCTGTTGTGAATTGGAAGATGAATCAAAGTGAAAACTTCGGGTGGTCCCAACAACTATTTTCTTTTTTTACTAACCTGTTTCCAGTATCGGCTACAAAAGATGTAAATGTGTCTTTTTCTTTAATTGTATCTTTCTGACTTTAAGCAGTGATTTTTGTCACAGCAGGATCCTCAAAGGCAACACCAGAGGCTTATCCAATCCAGTAGTGACAGCTGTGAACAGCCGAACATTAAATCTGATAGTAAAACAAATATAAAAGACACCTGTAGTGAAATCCAACTAAAGCTCAGAAACAACTGGCTCTTTAGCTCTTCTGGTAGCTAGCTTCTGTAGTTTCTAAATGACAAATACAAGATGAAAACTGATCTTTACTTTGATAAATACTCACTGGAGCTACGAGAATGCATATATTCAGTTTTTTGCACACTATCTACCTACAATGCTTTAGAAGACGTTATTTAGCATAAAAGATATTGAGCTGTTTGGCATAGGTGGTGGAGTGTGTTGGTGCAAAGATTAAAAGAACCGAGGTGGAAAAGCAGATGGATCCAAAATAAACAGTTATTGAAGCATAAGAAAATATTTTTTTACAGTAGATCCTAGATGATGAAAAAAAGTCTGCACGGCTTCTGTGTCTGTCTGTAAATGTTATTGGTTTGTCCATGTGTGCAGGCCATACAACTTACTCGTCTATTTAGGAAAGAGATGTAAGGCAAACTGTACCATCTCTGCTGAGAAATATACATGATTTACAGTATGGAAGTTGCTCCTGCCCCTCCCCACCAAATATATATATATATAAAAAAAAAAAAAAAAAAAAAAAACTGTTCACTAACGACAAAATAAACAACATGAAAGACAAATTTTTCTTCACTACTTTAGACATCTGGCAGTTTCAAAATACTTCTGCGCAGTCTGTCAGTATTTCAGAGCATTTTTTACCATCTCCAGAATGTGGTTGTCTTTACTCCTGCAGTATTGTTGTGCCAACACACAGTGAAAAAAAAAATCAAGTCTAACAAAGGCAACTGTGCCAAAAAAGGGCCCTTTTCTCTCTCAACTAGAGATCAGGCAAGCAATTCTGGATTTCCAGAAAATGACATCCAAAACAATGAGAGTCCCCTCCGTGTGTTCAGCCAATGAGGACACAGTGAGCCGTCACCACTTGTCCAGCCAGCGTTTGTCTCCAGTCTCAACCGGACTGGTTTATGTATGCATAAAGTCTCTGGTGCGGTCTGCGCTGCATTGTTGCCAGGATTTTATTCACGAGGATGCTTACATCATTCATTAACTTTAATCTTCTTGCTTTGCTGTTCATTTCATGCCCTCCTTTTTTCAAAACAGGTTCTCCTCAAAGATGGCCATTAAGTCACTTTGAAAATTCATGTCAATAGTTGCTGCCATCTGTTGAAAGGAAAGAACTCAAAAAATCAGTAACGGTATTAATAGAAATCAGTTTTATTTGCAGGTGGCGTAAAGAGTAAACGTGTTTTAACTTACCGCCTCTCTCCTCCTCCTCTCCTGTTCCCGTCGGCGTGCCAGTTCCCTCTGTTGATCTAGTGAGTTTTGTGTGGTGGGCTGAGGTGGCGTAGCGGCTGGAGGAGACTGCTGGATGGCAGCTGGCTGGGATTCATTTTGCACCTGCTGCTGTTGTTGCTGCTGCTGCTGCTGAGGAGGCGCTTGGATGTGTTGTTGCTCAAGGCGGCCACGAGGCTCCTCATGCACTCTTCTGGTAGGAGGCTCGATGACGTCCTCTTCATCCCGCCCTCTGGAAAGCGTTCAGACAAAGAAATTATACTCATGTTGCAGATTGCCGTAGGAAGTTTACAGCAGCGTAAAAGATGCCCTTAAACATACATCCTGTGTGCAACTGAATGTCTTGGATGACAAAAAAACAGTTATACAACTTCTTTCATCAAAAGAATTAAATAATACAGTCCTTTGAAAACCAGATCCATAATGAAAATCCCTAAGTACAAATATTGGTTTTGCCATATCGAGGCAGAATGCCTAGGATGATGCCAGCACTACAGGTCTGACAAACGTACCTTAAATCATCAGAATCATCTCAATCCCTAGATCTTTTGACATGACCACCTCAGCAGCCAAAACACAGATTCATAGAAAGCTCACAGAAGCTGTGGCTGAACAAAACAGGCCTGCCAGAGATAGGGATTTAAAAACGATTTGCGTCTTTTTTAGGTTAATCAAACTTTTAGGTGAATATTAATTAATTGATGGAGACACGATTCTCCTAAAATAGCCTAACTGGTTAATAAAGAGTCACTTGAAGATCATTACAAGTGAAACGATGTGCCTTCAGAGGGACAAGTCATTTCAATAACCTGTAGGTAGATTTTTTTTATGGTTTACAGATGAGAACATGATGGGTTTGGCAGTAATTCAACAACTCTTGTGTGCAACAACAATCTTGCTGAAAGCAAATGAGTAATTAGAAGTTTAAAACACCAGATTTGTTGCCAAGAAGAAAATCAAAGATTGACTCAGAATGACAAAGTTATAATTTCAAAATTGAACAGCTGGTAAAGTAATCAAGGAATACAGTTGTAAATCTTTGTGGCCTCCATCTTTTTTACTCTTCCATATACTTTTGTGAGCCTAATTTACAGATTAGGATAGATATGTACCCAGGAGGTGAATTGTTTTGGTCCTCGTGAGAATCTTACCGTTGCTTGTCCTGCTCTCTACGTAGCCTGCCTTTTTCCGCCTCAGCCTGGGCCTTCAGGGCCTTCTCCCTCTCCTCTTTCTCCCGGGCTGCACGTCGAAACTGCTCAAAACTGTCACTCGATGACTTCACAGTAGACTGTGTTGTAGATGTTGACTTTTGCGCCAGGCTTGCCCATGAGCCCATATTTTTGAGCTTCACATCCTGAGAAAATACACAGGGAGATTTATTAGGAGTACTGCTCAAGGCAATAATTATGCAAAGAGAGAGGGTGACAAGTCCAAAAACTGATCTCTTTATCCACCTGTACCTTTTTGGGAGCAACAGTGGTCTTGTGCTCCTGCTTGAATTTCTCCTTTTCCTGCAGGATGGAGGGTGGCCCACTGGGCTCAGAAGAGCGGATGACGGGCCGTGAACTATCCACAGACTTTAAAACTGCCCAAAACATTCGTACAAGCTTTGTTAGTATCTTAGGAAGTGCATTCTTTCAAGTGTTTTACACAGAGGAAAATAAAAAGTGTTGGGAGTTCTCACTCTGCTGACTTTGGCCGGTCTGACTGGGTTTGATTTCAGGATGTTTGTGATGGTCTGTTCTCATTGCAGAATTGAACTGCTCTCCTCTCATCACTGGCGATTGAGGACGTTTTTCCTCTTTAATTGGACCTTGGTTTCCAGAGGCCCTCTGCTGTATGACAAGCGAATGATTTAAGGTCACCGCACTGGCTTTGCATTTATCCACCTACAGAAATACTTTGGCTGGTCTTTGTAAACTTCTTACCTTTTTGGGTTGCATGCTGGGAGGTGGGGATGGGTGAGAAACAGGTGGAAACTGGGGAATTGGTGGGGAATGCATCATGAGAGGAGATGGGTTATCTCTTATGTGCCCTGTCAAGACAACAGATGTGTGTTTGCATTTAAAAACAGTTGAACAATCATTTATTTGAGAATTTTGTTTCACACCTACCAGTATTGTATGGATCAGGTTTGGATGGACGAGGGGAGGGATGCTCTTGTTGCTGCTGGATGATCTGCTGTGCTTTGTTTGTGGGCAGTGAAATACTGTGTTGTGATGCTTGGGGCTGACCAGCGAGTCCAGGACCCTGCTGGTAGTTCAGCTGATGGTGCTGTGTTTGCTGCTGTTGAGTATTTTGCAAGTGGCGGGCCTGATGTAAGGGCATCTGTTGGGGTTGGGCCTGATGTGACGGAGTGGGCTGGGCTTGAGATGGAACAGAAAGCTGTGGAGGAGGCAGCGAAGTCTGTATAGAGAGCTGGGATTGTCCCTGGATTGTCCCAGACTGCAGGAGAGAAGTCTGTCCCAGCTGCTGTGGTTGCTGCTGCCGAACTGGGGCCTGGTGTGACTGCATGGACTGCTGGGCCTGACGAGCTGGCTGGAATTGCTGTAGAAATAACTGCACTTGGTTCATAGGTGTTGTTGACCCAGGCTCTTCATCATCTTCCAACAGCATCTGGGGAGGCTGAGAAGATACAAACCCTTGAGGGGTGAGTGTGGGTGGTGACATGGGCCTTTGGTGCAGCGGTTGATGAGTGTGGAGAATCTGTGAGGGAAGTTGATGCTGTGGTGGGGGAGCTGACTGAGGCTGGAGCTGCTGCTGCTGTTGTTGCTGCTGCTGAGGAGGGGCTGGTTGCTGCTGAGGGGGTTTTGGATGAAGAGGCGCTGCTTTGTGACTGGGCCGGGATGGCTGCTGAGGCATAGAACTGTGTAGAGCTGGGGTTGAACAACAAATTCATGTTATTTAGAAGCATAAAAAAACCATACAAAATGAGAATCAACTCTTCAATTCATAAAAACTTTAAAAAGTAACAACAAATAATTTCTCTATAAATAACTCACTTTAACATATTTTTCTGATTTAAAGTTGTCCTTATCCAGTGTTTTAATATGTTTGGATTTTGATTTATTCATGTTTTTCAATTATCCAGTAGGATCCAAGTTTGCAAACATAAACCATTACTATACAAAAATAAAGATTTATATAACTATCAAAATATTTTTTTTCTTTTAAAACAATGCTGTGAAAAAGTGTTTGTCAGACCTAAGTAAAAAAAAAAAAACAGAGTTATATAATTATCCAAACCAACCTAGCCCTCTGAGGAAAAGTAATTTTTACACGTAAAAAAAAAAAAAAAGAAAAGTTCAATACAGCGATAAACATCGTCATCACCATTCATTTCTGCTGATCTGCAGAAATAATACATTTAAATAGAACCTTTCTAACAGCTGAATGATCTAGAAAAGCAACACTTCATATAAAGGGTTACAAAGCTATTTCTAAGCCTGCGAAACAAAGTGAGAGCAGTGATCTACAGCTGGAGAAAACATGCATTTGTAGCGAACCTTCCCAGGAGAGGCTAGTCAATCAAAAGTACTCCAAGAGCACATCAACTAACCAACCAGGAGGTCACCAAACAACCCAGAACATCTGAAGTCCTGCAGAGCTCATTTGTCTCAGATAGAGCTTTAACAATAAGAAAGAGAATGGCCGAAACGGCATTCATGGGAGAGATTCAAACCAGTGTTGAATTTGCAATGAATGAGTAGCAGAATAGAGTAGCGAAAAATTGTGCTCAAGTAAGAGTATCTTCACTCCTCCTTGCAGTCCATTTTATGAGAAGTCTGTCCTCAGTCTGATCCCGCTCGTATCCTCTATTCACTATTTGAATTGTTATCATCTGGCAAACGGTACAGAGTCCCCACTCAAATATTCATTTGTCTGTAGCTCCATCAGACTAATAAATAAGGTAGGCATATAGTATGAGGGTTCATAACGTTCATGTTATGCTCTGGTCTGATCGCTGGTTTGTAATGTGTCTGGTCTGGTGCAATATGTGTTTTATTGAGCAACTGAACGATATGTGCATTTTCTGCATTACTGTGGTGTAAATGTACAATTTGTGTATTTAATGTCCATTTATTGCATTTTATAATTATGGTGGCATTTTTTATTGTAGCATAAGCAGTACATGACAAATTTCCCCCACGGGGACAATAAAGTAAGTAAGTAAGTAAGTATCTATCTCAATATATTCTTACTTAAGTATAAGTAAAACAAATAGTCATCCAAAAAATTACTCCAGTAAGAGTAAAAAAGTATTCAGTAAAAAGGCTACTCCAGTACTGAGTTATTGTTTGATCATAACATCAGAGTTAATTTGTGAAAATTAAGTAAAAATGTTGGAATTTTAAAGAACAAAATAAGAATTAGTAAAAATAAATACCATCATTACCTAATAACAAATTCATGCAAGAGAAACACATAATAAATCAAAATCTTTCACAAAACATGTTAGATGAGCGCAAAGTACGTTCAGTGACAATATCTAATGTTTACTGTATTTATACTTGATCTTCAAATGACTCAGCAGATAGAAAACATTAGAACAATAAAGCCTGTGTACAAACAAGAGTTTTCCTTGAACATAAATTGTATAAGTTTGTGTCTGGTAGATCTTTTATTTTTTATTCAGTAAACTTGAGGTGGGTAGAGTACTCAGAAAGCGTACTCGAGTAAGAGTAGCATTACTTCAAAAATAATATTACTCAAGCAGAAGCAAAAAGTACAGTGCAGTACTGCGAGGAGTATTGTTTTTCTGAAAGGTTCTGGCTAATTTCCTTAACCCAGTTCTGGTTACAACTAGTCATATTTTTCATCAGTGGAACCATGACCTCTTCTTCTGTTTATCCCTGTGAGGCCTTTTCTGAAATCCTTTTCTATACTCGTAAACGGTTTCACAATATTTAATACGCTGACATGTATATTTATTCAAAAAGGGACTGTACAAATTTTGCCATGTGAACAGGACAGCTAAGAAAACACATGCTCCAAAATCACAGCACCTACATATACCCCTTACCTGGAGAAGGGAGGACTGGATGCTGGTTGAGGAAGGGGTGTGTTTCAGGGGACACTGATTCAGCAGAATGAGCATTTATATGTGGAGGTACAGGGGAAGAGTTGCCTGTGTGGTGGGGCATATGCATGATCGGCTGGCTGAAAGGAGGCAAAGACTCGTAGCTTTCCAGTAAGTGGGATGACTCCAGAGCAGCGACAGGTGGAGGAGCCATAAAGCTGGCAGGCGATGGTTGATGCTGCTGTTGCTTCATCTGACTGCTGGCCTGAAGGACAACAGTTTGGGACTGAAACACAGTCTGAGCAGAGCCCGTCTGAACATGGGGATGCGTCTTCTTCACCTCTTTCATAGATTGGCTCTTCTTTTTCGGCTGTTTTATCATTCCTGAAAAAGAAAAAAGTTTATTCTCTTTTTCCACAGGAGAGGATGGCATCGTGAAACCTTGAAAAGACAACTGAGCTGAAACCCACCTGCTCCATCAGCTTCACTGTCTGAGCTTGAGCCACTGCTTCCAGAAGAAGATACCATCTTTTTGGAGGAAACCACTGACTCAATGGCTTTCTCAGCTACAAAAACAACTTCATGTTAATTGATTTTGTGAATACAAAACCCAAATGTGGATTTGTTTACTGACAGTATACTTTTAACTTATTCAGTAGGTAATAAGACACAGCTCTGCTAGCTTATTTCCATCCAGTGTCTCACCTGGAACCTTCTTCTTTTTCTTGAGGCAGGATGACACATATCTCTCCAGTTCACGCAGAGTTGAAGGCTTCAGGGTCTCAAAGTCAATCTCAATCTCATCAGGATTTGAGTTTTTGAGTGACGGCTCCCTTGACTGAATAATATGTACTACACGGCCAAGTTTGTCACCAGGAAGCTTGTTAATGTCCAGGCTTAGCTGCCTCTTCTCTTCGTAAGTCATAGGCTTGCATTTCTCCCCGGGAACTGACGGCCCAGTTGTTCCAAGATCGTCCTCCAGGCTGGGAACAAGCTGCAGACTGGGAGGATGATTACTTTTCAATGCATCCTTTTTACTATGAGGGAGAAACAAAAACACTAAAATTTACTTTTTAGTAACCCGAAAGTGCACGTATAAAAAAGTTTTACTGTTAAAAATAAAACAATTTTTTACTATGTTGAAAAAGACAAAAAATACTTCTGTCATACTGATGCATACAAAGGGAAACTGAAAAACTAAGCGTTTATATAAAATGATGATGCACCATGACCGAAGCTGCTTGAAGGTGTGCACAGCCTGCTTAAGAGAGATCAGTTCACTAAAATACAATCAAGCACCAGTAGGTTATGAGTTTTCATATGGCTCAATTTCTAAGATGCATGAAAATCATAAACAAGAGAATATAAAAAAAACATAAGCTTTACGGCAGGAAACAGGACATGAGAGATGAAAAAAAAAAATCATAAAGAAGTTAAAAATGCCTCGACAAATCTTCAGCTAAAGACTCATTTAGTATCAATCTTTAGCTGGAGATAGTCTTACCCTTGGTCTTGAATATTGTGAAACCTACCTGAGTTTCTTCTTAGTAACAATCTCTTTGTTACTGTTTGTGGTCTTAGTTTTCTTGGACAGCTGCGAAACCGTTGTGGCATCCTGGATCTCATCTACAAGGCTTGGAATGCTGCCTTTCTTCCTATGCTTATCTTTTTTCTTCTCTTTCTTTTCCTTTTCTTTTCTCTTTGGTTTGCTGGTTTGTGGTTGTGACAGGGCAGCCAGCTGCTCGTGGACAGCCTTGAGCTGTTTGTGGAAAAATTGAACAAGTTTTAAACAAAGTTTCAGAAGAACTGAATAACAACCCTGCCGTCAGCTGGATTTTTCTTTGATCACCGACCTGCTCCTGGAGTTCTGCTAACCGCTGGGCTCTTTCCTCTTCAGAGTCATCTGTGGAAGACTCCGACTCAGAGGATGAGTCACTGGAGCTGTCTGAAGACGAGGCGACGAGTGCCAAAGGGGGCTGGGGCTTAACAGGAGCTGGATGGTGAAGCGTAGGAGTTGGGGCAGAAACCAATGGCTTGAGGTCAGGTTCATCTGGCATCTTGGCAAAGCGCATCTCAAACACATCCTATAAAATTAAATGAATCATAAAGGCAATTATCATGATGACAGATATGTCAAAAATTGTCTAGAATGTGTTAAAACTATACATTTCTTCCAGGTTTTATGAAACATTCTGATAAAAGTCCAATTTGTTATTCCAGTAAAAGACTAACAACATTGTTGTACCTGTAGCTTTCGTGCCATGGACACTACTTCATGGTCCGGTGGGTTATATTTGTAGCAGTTGGAAAACATTAACCTTACATCAGCAGCGAACTCCTGGGGATCTCGGTATTGCTTTGTCTCCAATTTTGTCTATAAAATATATCAAGTATTTTGTCACAGAATTCACAAATTTATATTTTGAAAAATTAAATTTTTTTTTAAATCCTGCATTAAACAAACCTTGATGGTACTGAGGTCCATTGGATGTTTGATGATATCATGATAATCGTGTAGTCCCAGTGCATCCACGTCAACAGGTTTATAAAATGGCCAAGCATAAGCAGCATGTTTCTTGGATAGCATCTCACTTACTAAACCAGCGCAATAACCTAGTTGATCCTGTGGTTTGGGACTACGACCTCCACTCGGTCCACTCAGACCTGTTACCGTGCCTATGTGATGCTGAGAGTCTGGAGCCTCCTTCTTTAACAGTTTTGGTGGCCGGCTACTCTCTCGCCTGGGTAATGTCTTCCCAGACTTAGATTCTGCAGGCGATGACTCACTTAGCTGGTCAT
Source organism: Girardinichthys multiradiatus (assembly GCF_021462225.1). Lineage (NCBI taxonomy): Eukaryota > Metazoa > Chordata > Actinopteri > Cyprinodontiformes > Goodeidae > Girardinichthys > Girardinichthys multiradiatus. The sequence goes on from NC_061817.1 coordinate 26,678,711, forward strand.
TTGCTGTAGGTGTCGTTGTGTCTGCTTTCCTTTTTTGGCTCTTTTTTTGCTGTAATGGAAAACAAAAAAAATTGGTTTTAGGCAATAACAATGTTCTGCTCAAACTTCAGTAACAAATGTCACTCAGAAATTGTAACAAAGGTGCTAAGCAAACCAAATGCATTTCTTTGTTAATCAGACTTACTTTGGTCATAGTCATAGGGCTCTGCAGCATAGGGGCAGTGTTCTGAATCGATACCGGAGGAAGAGAGGTCTGAGTGGGGAGAGGCACAGAAGTCAGGATAGGAACTTGCGGAACACAGTCTGACTGGACCATCGTGTACGGAGGTCCAAGCTGTGGTGCAAGGCTGGGTAATGTTTGGGGTACATGGGAGGGCAGGGCCTGCATTGAAGGATGGGGAGGTAGCAAAGGTGGGGCCTGCACTGGTCCTCGAGCCTGCGGAGCTGCTGGGAGGTTTGACAGGCCACGTGTTTGTGGAGTCGCGGGTGAAGAATCAATGATGGCGCCTGGTTTCAGGTTTATACCTTGATGACAGAACAAGGTGCTTGCATTGTTATCCTGTTTCATAGAAGATTGTTTAATAGCAGAAAAGTATAAGCAAGCAAATCACATACCACCCTCTCTCCGGCCTCGGCCACGTCCCTTTCCTGTCATTACTGGAATCTCTATTTCCTCCTGAGGCATTTCTGCAACCTTTTGAAGGAAAGCCTTCTCTAGAGCCTCAGCCATTAAACATATATCATCTCCAGGCTGTCCAACAGAAAAAAACAAAAAACATTCTCAGCTCAAGTGCAAGAACGTCAGAAACATTTCATGCTATAGCAACAATGGCTCTTGAGTTACCTTGTTGTATATATAGCAGTTGGTAAACATCGTGTTGAAGTCCTGAATACATTCTTGGGCATTCCTGTAGTAGCTGTTTTCAAGTCTTTTTTTGATTGTTCCCATGTCCATCGGTATTTTGATTATATTGTAGTAATCCTAAAAAATATTGAAAAATGTGTCAACAAGAAACTCTAACGTGCAACATTATGTGGTTGCATCAACATCAATTCCCCAAATACAGTGTGCTGACCAAAACCAGTCCTTGAATTATTGAAATCTGTGCCACTAACCGGCTTAACAATTTTCTAAATGTATTCTCACACTTCCTGGAAGGAGATGGTAAGCACTGAACTAAACAAATGACACCTTACATATAGGTTGAATTCATTAATGAATGAGAATGGATATGAACCTGACCTGTTTGTCTTTTTATGTCTTGAGGTAACTTGTAAATTAAATGAAATTACATTTTTTAGGGAAGATTACTATATTGACTAATACTATTTTATAGTACTAATTACACCAATTTCCTTAAAGAAACAGTACACGGACTTCCAAATTGTGTGCTATAAGTTATGGCTAATTTCCTTAAGTTAATAAAAAATTCAATTCTTATCTTTTAGAAAAAAATTCTAAAAGATAAATATTTTGCTACACTTTTTTGAGTGCAGACTCGTATTTACAAAAAATACGAATATATGTGAGCGACATATATATTATATTGTATTATACGAGACAAATGCAGAAAAATTACAAACAAAAATAGACATGCTAAATATTGCTTCTAACTTTGGTTTTATTAAACAACAAATTGTCCTTTATATGTACAATGTTTGTACTGAATGATATAGTTTTCATGGAGAATTGCTTTTTTGAAGTCATCACAAACAGTGGTTTAGTTTAAACTGTTTTAATTTCTGCACTAGGAAAAGGTGCATAGACTATAGTCAAAAAATCCTCAATCAGGGCAGAAAGGATTAAATTAATGGATTTGCCTTTTGCCTGCATAAACTAAGTAGTGGTAAAAATGTGACTTTACGGACACCTTTGCCAACATTTGTAACATATTTCTGATAAGAGAAACGGTTTAATTTAAGAAACCTTGAACTCCGAAGAATATAAACAAGTAGGGAAAACTGGCTGATCTCCATACATCAGTAAATTCCAGAAAAATGCTAAATAATATGCATGTACAGAGCAGAAATATGAACTTACTAAAAACTTTATGGTTCCATAGGATGCATTTTGGGTCAGTAAGATTAGATGCACACACAATAGAGCAGGTTGTACTCACAGGCAGGTTAAGTTTAATGGCGTCCACTGGTGTATGAAAAGGCCAGGCATACTGGTGCTTCCATAGGGATTTTACCACCACTTTGAGTAGGTACTGCAGCTGGTTGGTCTGGCGCTTTGGCCTGTTGGGATTGAAATACTCTGGGGGTGGGGGATTGCCCATTTGCTGAGCCTGCCCCTGGCTGCTACCCGACATCTGCGCAGTATCCAGGCCGTCTCCCATTCTGACAGGGTTAGGCATGGGCCCAGGTCCCGGAACGGGAGCTGGAGCAAAAGTAGGGGCAGGGGTAGTGGTGTTGGCAGAACACCAGTTCAGTCTTGGCCCCGGCACAGACTCCACTGACAGAGTACCACTGATCCCATTGCACTCCTCACTGGAATCTCTGGAAAAACAAAACAATGGACTGTCATTAACATGTCATAAACAACAAAATTCTCAACAATATAGCATATAATTCAGTGGACCTTTTTGACTTCAAGTAAACAAAGATGTACTTATTCAGATAAAACAAAGAGGTAATATAGTAACATTAAAATAAATTAGAGATCGTCCCTAATATGTACCTAAAGGCTAAAAGTCTTGTCAAGATCCTTGACTGATTCATTATTAAGAGCTGATTTCTTTTATTTCATCTATGTACAGGAAGAGTTAATTCCATACTGAAAACCAAACAAACAAAAAAAGAACAGATGCATACTTGCATACAACAAAAACTCTCTTAGCACTAGTTGATGAAAGCATAAAAGTAATCAGGAAATGTAGGGGAAAAAACACGAACGAAAGTTAACATCCTCCTGTTATCTTGGTAAGAACAGAGGAACTGCTTTCTTTTTTACAACTAAAAACTGCCCATGCTAATGTTTGTGACCATTTCAAGGAGAGAAAAGTCAGAAAAGGGAATCATAATTTGAGGCAGTTTCAGCAGGCGTAGAGGGCTACTTGAAGCAAACTATCCAGAGATTTACACCAGTATTCACAGATGGTCTTAAACAGCTCATACAGGTAACCAACAGGACTCACATTACAGCACTGTAAAAATAACAACTGTGAACAAAACTGCCGCCACAAAGAGAAAGATTTAGTTATGAAGTGACACGAAACAATATTTTGCCAATTATGGATTCAGTAATAAGCATGTAGAAAAATTTCTGATAATAATTCAAGATCTTCCTCTAAAAGTTGTGTGATGTACTGACATATATCATCTTTTCAGTCTCCTTTGTCATTTTTTTATTCACAATTTTAAAATTATGGTTGGCAATTTTATCTCAAAATGTTGTGTAAAAAAGGTTTTAATTATTGTCCTTTTAATACCCTAAAAGCATTTTTCTATTCTCTAACCTTTGAATATTTCTGAAGCAACGGCAGTAAGATACGGTGATACTACTGCTCACTGCCATTCACCCCTTTCTTTGAAAAATGTCAACTCTCAGTTGCATAAAGGATTTGTCTAAATATGCTGCAATATAATAATAACCCAATAATTAACCCAACTAGGATGTTACACTACACAACACCATCATTTTCTGATTACCTTAAACATTTTTGGAGTTTAATTGAAGTCAACAAAGATTAAATAATACTGGATTATTCAGATTTATGGGCAGATCTTTACACCTTAATTAAAATAAAATATCCTCGAGCTCCTTGAAAGTTAAACTGGGCAGGATCTGTGTGCACACATATATTTTGAAAATATTTGCTGTTGTGTTTGAAAACTGCTAAGATTGTGAGGAAAGCATGATTCGCTTTTAGTTTGCAAAAGATGACAAGGACTTTCAAACGTGTTTAGGTCATCAAGACCAAGAAGATAAACATTCAGTAAAGATCCAAGGCTAACTTGTTGGGTTCAACTGACCGTTATCAGTTTTAAAGAAACTACTGTGATCATAGAAAAAGCACTATTGATATATAACACGATAATCTGACACATTTTACAACTGCAGGAGTTGAGATTGAGTACACTCAATCTAAGTATATCTTACTAAAAGTTGTTCATTCTAAGGGATCCCAGAAAGCAACACATATTCTTAGACTTTTAAATACGTGAAGATAAACGTTATTGTCATTCAACTATGGTTGAATGTACTGTGCTGTACCCTAAAAACAAACAAAAAAACCCCCCAAAAAACTAAGCATTCTCGTCATGATTCATTGGTTATTTGATGAAAAATGTCACGTGAACAAACTGAAGGTTAAGGTTTTTGGAGGTAATTTGAAATAATTTAATTTATGTCAATGAAATTTGACCAAATAACTTTCTGAATCGGCTTCTTTTCATTTTCCGATTAAGTAATCAGTACTTCTCTTTTCTAAATGTAATGTAAGCTAATGGCATACTGTGAAGTTTACTAAAATTATTTTGGCAGGTGTCACTGAAGAATCTTACCGCCAGAAAGCTGAAATGATTGTGTGAACCAAAATAAGGAAATACAAAGAAGTGTTACCATAACAACAAATGTACAAATGAGACTTTGGATATATGTTATGTTTTATCAAACTTTGGTATATGTGTTTTTTGTAGTAGCAACTAAATAATTTAAATAAACTGTCTTTCCAGTGGGCTACGAGGAAGGTTCACACTCTGCTAAGTTGTTTTATATTTGGCCAAACAAAACTAGTTTGGCCTTTTGTTTAAGGTGACTTTTTTTTTTATATAAAAAAATCGAATGTACTGATTTACACATCAAAGTACAAAACAAGAAAAAACTAATTTAACAATTTGCAAGGTAGCCGGACTTGACTGAAACAAAGAAAAATCTGCATATGCTGTTATGGATTTGATGCTTAAAACGTTTTAACATAATATCAGCCAGATCTACAAAAAACTGCTAATCCCAAACAAACCGCATTGAAGATAGCATTTGCTTTAAAGAAATATTCAAATATCTATGCTGTTTTCACATCACTGTCTCATGCTTGAAGACAGAGGGGGCATGAGAAAAGCCTTGTTTTTCTTCCCCCTTTTTTTTGGTCCACACAATACAGGTAGAGAACGAAACTAATGGGAATGCCGGAGGACTCCGACTCATTTTGGGGTGACACAATAAACAAAAACAGGCAGGGGAAGTGCAGACAGATCCAGAAAGGTTGTTCTTTCTGTAAAATGGAGAAATATATTACAGGGAAAAAAGAAAAATAGGCAACGTACAATCAAAACAAAGACAAATGAGGACAAAGACCAAACGCAAAAGTCCAAGACGAGAAAATATGACGATGCACATTTTTGTTCTTCCCTCAGGCTGCACCCTATTCTTGTTTTGTGCAGGTGATAAAAGGCTCAATGTAGCAATTCTAACTGATTCATCTTTGTTCCAAAAATATATTATTCTTTGCACACAAACATTATTACTGTTCTAAAATATGTGATTGCACATTTTGTGAGGATAGCATCACTCACTCTCTTGTAAACAGCAGCCCTAACTCTTCTATTCCGCATGCAACTATAGAAAACAGTCTAAGTGCTTCAGATAAGCAATAAAAATCGACACATCACCGGGTGACAGTTTTTGACTCTGCTTTGCTGTCAGAGGGAGAATACCCCTGGCTGATCTTCTTAAGTATACAGACAGATAAAGATAGAAAGATG